>NC_057418.1:5401938-5688788 GCF_019320065.1 Cervus canadensis | reverse complement strand
TGGTCTGCTTTTCTGGGCGCCTGATGACCTCAGCTAGCGATCAGAAGTTGTTTTGTGAGGTTTGCTCTGCATTCAGTTATTCTTTTGATGAATTTGTAGGAGAGAAAGTGGTCTCCCCGTCCTACTCCTCCGCCATCTTGGCTCCTCCCCTCTTCCTCTTTATTTTTAATGAAGTTTTTCCATAGTTAAATGTGCTCTCTTTGCTTAACCTTATGTCCTAAATATTTTCCAGCTTCTCGGAAAGCTTTATTAATGTTGTATATTTGATTGCATGATTTACCATAATTTATTAACTATTCCCTTAAAATTGGACCTTTAGGCTGTTTCCAAATATCTGGTATTATAACTGGCATTTTGATGAAATCTTTGTTCATATTTCAGATTGCTTCTTTTTTTTTTTTTTTCATTTATTTTTATTAGTTGGAGGCTAATTACTTCACAACATTGCAGTGGGTTTTGTCATACATTGACATAAATCAGCCATAGAGTTACATGTATTCCCGATCCTGATCCCCCCTCCCACCTCCCTCTCCACCCGATGCATGAGACAAGTGCTTGGGCCTGGTGCACTGGGAAGACCCAGAGGTCAGATATATTTTTAAAAACCTTTAGGTTTATTCTATAACAAAAATGGTATTGTTTATTATGGGAATTCTAGAATATACATATAAGCCCAAAGAAAATGAAAATAATTGCTATAATCCCTCCTTGAAAAATAAGCATTGTAAAATTACATTTATATATGTGTATTCTGAGTCCTTTTTCTATGTGTGTATAAATACGAATTTATAGGGGGTTTTTTTGTTTTTTTCAAAAATGTGCTCTTAACTAAAGTACTGTTTATAGCCACCTTTTTCTCATTGTTTAGTTGCTAAGTTGTATCCAACTCTATTAAACACCTGTTTATTTTCATTTTTTAATTAAACATCTTCTTAGGGCTAGTGCTCTTGAGAACCATCTGTTTTAATTGCTACATTGAGGTCTTTTTTTAGGTCTATATGTGATCCTTCGGTCAATTGCATATTGTTGGATACTGAAATTATTTGCAGTGTCTTAGTGTTATAAAAATGGCTATGAAGATTATTTTTTTGGCTGTGTTTGCACCTATCCATAATTCCATTTTTATTAAACAATTTGCTGGAAGTAGAATTACTGCGTCCAGGGATGCAAAACCTGTAATACCTTTCTTGTATTGACTGTATGTAGGGGTGCTTTTAGAATTGGCATTTATGGTCTCTAAAAGACAGAAAAGGCCCCAAGTGCCCACAGGAGCTAAGCTGATGGTGTGAGTGAGTGGCGCCTGGTGCTGCATGCGGGCAGGGCAGGTAACAGTGTGCCCGGAAGCTTGTGTATAGAGGGGGTTGTGAGTGACTGGGGTGTGTGGGGCTCAACTCACGGTATGCCACTGGGGCTCATTTCTGTTATGTTAAACTGTGTACTCGTGTAGCTGGTTCTTCAAAATGTTTTTTGAAAAGGGCTAGAAATCCAGATTTTTATTTCTAGACTTCCAACCATTAAATGTTGACTCAGCTTCAAACACTGCATAGGTCCAAGAGAATGTGTGTGTGGGCCTCCAGGTCGGGAGAGCATTGGTTTCAGAACAGCCACGCTGTTTTTCAGGCGGTAAATGTTGTGCTAGAATCATACATGCACTTTATTGGCGTATGTGAGGGAGTTGCGTATAGCCCTGTTAATACCTTATATTAACAGGTAATCCTGTTAATATTTGGATTTGCAGTTACTTGTTAAGTGGTTCTGTAACAAAAGTTAATTTCTTAAGTGGTTTTAGTTACCTATTTGGAAAAGAAAAACGGCCTAAAACCATTCAAGCATATTATTTTTTTTTAAAGATTTATTTTTTTTTCAATTGAAGGATAATTGCTTTACAGAATTTTGTTGTTTTCTGTCAAACATCAACATGAATCAGCCATTGGTATGCATGTGTCACCTCCATTTGAACCTCCCTCCCCACCCTGTGCCTCTAGGTTGGTACAGAGCCCGTGTTTGAATTCCCCAGGGCCTACAGCAGATTCTCCCTGGCTGTCTCTTTTGCATATGGTGATGTGAGTTTCCACGTTACTCTGTCCATACATCTCACCCTCTTCTTCCCCTGCCCTGCGTCCACAAGTCTGTTCTCTATGTCTGTTTCGCCATTGCTACCCTGCCAATAAATTCATTGGTACCATCTTTCTAGACTCCATATGTATACGATATGATATTTATCTTTCCCTTTCTGACTTACTTCACTGCGCAATAGGTTCTAGGTTCATCCACCACAGTAGAACTGACCCAAATGTGTTCCTTTTTATGGATGAGTAATATTCCGTTGTATATATGTATCACAGCTTCTTTCTTCCATTCTTATGAGTTGTACCCAGATTGTGCTGTTTTGTGAACAGAGAGACCCTGATGTGGGTTGAAAGCAACATGGAAATCAGAATCAGTCTCAGGCTGTACAGTGCATCACTGCCCTGTGTCCTGCAAAACCTAAGTGACAAAAACAGAGCGGGTTCATTTCAGCTAGGAGTTCAGATTTACACCAGGTTCCCTATGAGTAGAATAATTCCTGTATTTATGTTAAAAATCTGGATTTTTATTTTGTTTATTTTATGTTGTTGTTTCTCCGCAGCCTTATCCACAGCATTGCTACCAGAGTGATAAAACTTGCTCACGCAAAGTCCAGTGTGGCCTTGGCTCCAGCCCTAGTGGAAACTTACAGCCGCTTATTGGTCTATATGGAAATAGAATCTTTGGGCATCAAAGGATTTATCAGTAAGACAGGACTTTCTGGTGTTTTATAACCATTAACCTTTTTCTTCATTCAACATACACTTTTCTAGCTTCTAGGAATATAGAAGTGTGCAGAAGTCACTCTCATCGTAGAGATCACCTGCTAATGAGGAAAACAGAAAATATATATATATAATTTAAATATAAAATAAACAAATCTTACAGAGAAAAATAGAGCAAAAAAGAGGGATAAGACCCTCACAGAGGGTCAAGGGAATGGAATACATTTTTTAAAAGTTACGGTTAAAAGGTGTGGTTGGGGGGGGCGGGGGGGGCATGTAATTGTCCTAGGTGCTTGGGATACAGTAAACAGGGCAGGACAGACCTGTCTGATCATAAAAACCCTGGTCCCATTTGGCTGGCTTGCTGGTTTGCCCTGGGACAGCAGTAAGTTGCAAGTCTGACTGGCAATCTGAAAGCATGTTCCTGCATTGCATTACAATTCAGTGCAATTCAATGTAATACAGTTCAGTTGCATTACAATTCAGTTCCTGCATTACAATGTCTGTTAGTTATTATGCAGTTGTAAATAATGAACCACTTTCTAATGTGAAAGTGTTTTTCTGATTTGTGGTCATTCTAATTTTTTACCAATGCAGTATCATTTTAACCGTGGTTACTCTTCTCTCCAGATAATTGAAAGTCAAATTAAGCTTTCTTAGCAGAAAGGAGGGGGTATCATATAATTTGTGTATTAAAAAATGATCCTCATGCTTTGAAAGGTTGGGAACATTAACTTTGTTAAAATAATTTGAAAGATAACGAAATAAAAATAAATGAAGACATGAAGAAGCCTAGAGTAATTTTTTCCCATTTCCTGGCTCTTTACTTTCACAGATGAACTTGACTATCATTTTTCAAATTCCAAAGAAAAAAGCAAACTTGGTGTTACAATAAGAATCTGAATTTTCTTCCTTACAAAGTGAAAGTGAAAGTTGCTCAGTTGTGTCCGACTCTTTGCGACCCCATGGACTATACAGTCCATGGAATTCTCCAGGCCAGAAGTGGGTAGCCATTCCCTTCTCCAGGGGATCTTCCCAACCCAGGGATCGAACCCAGGTCTCCTGCATTGCAGGCAGATTCTTTACCAGCTGAGCCATCAGGGAAGTCCTCTTTCTTACAATTCAAGTACAAATTATGGAGAAAATTGGGGAAATATATGTGTGTATTTGTGTGTATCTGTGTGTTTGCATATGTGTATGTTCATGATCAAAATCTTTATGCATAGAGTTTACCCGCTGTGACTTTTCTTTAAGTAACTTTTAATTCATAGCTTTTACTGATTGGTGTCTTAAATTTTCTTCTTCTTCAAGGTCAGCTCCTGCCAACTGTTTTTAAGTCTCATGCCTGGGGTATCTTGCACACTCTCCTGGAGATGTTCAGCTACCGGATGCACCACATCCAGCCGCATTACCGAGTCCAGCTCCTGAGTCATCTTCATACATTGGCTGCAGTTGCACAGACAAACCAGAACCAGCTCCATCTCTGGTGAGCTCCCTGGAGACCGTCTTTCCTTGGGTTTGTTAGAAAATTTGTTCAAGATGGTGAACTCAATCCATTACCTTATAATGTTCACTGTCATAAAATTCCTCTGCTTCTGGAGTGTTTTATTTCCAGTATAGAAAAAGTAGAGTTCAACTTCTTAAATAGAAACCTACTAAGATAGTTGCATCATTGCTTGGGGATCTTTGGACTGAGAACAAGTACTTCCACGACCTTTGACATTGTGTTTTAACTTAGTCCTTATTTAGGTTGTGGTTACAGTATCATGTCATTTTGATTTTGCTCTAATTGAAAATATATTCTGAATTTTTAAAGATGTCATTTTTAAAATGCTGTGTATCCAGGTGACATTTTTTTTTAGTCCTTAAAGCTACACATTATCTTTTTCAGATGCATAAAAATGTCAGATGATTTTTGCTATTAAGTTTGACACCTCAGATTTTTAAAAACAAGCAAAGCTTGTTCTCACACAGAAGAGTTTGTTTTTAATCAAAGAAGAGAATTTATAGTTTGCTTGTTTTCCCATTGTGATTAACCTAGAGTTACGTTTAATTCTAGAGTTCTGAGTTTATGTGCAGCTTAACTTCTCCACGATTGTGTCTGCTCTCCCACCTTGCAGCGTTGAGAGCACTGCACTCAGGCTCATCACGGCGCTCGGCAGCTCAGAGGTGCAGCCGCAGTTCACACGCTTCCTCAGTGATCCCAAGACGGTGCTCTCAGCGGAGTCTGAAGAACTGAACCGCGCCTTGATACTGACCTTAGCCAGAGCAACTCACGTGACAGGTACAGTGAACACGCTGCCCCCAGCCGCAGACACAGATGCGTCAGAGGGTGCCGTGTCTCCTGACTCCTGGGCTGGGGCTGGCGGGTAACATACTGAAAAGATTCTTCTCACTTGTATCCAAAAAACCAGTTGTTGTTTGGTTATCTTTACCATTTCAGTCATTAAAGCAAGTTCTTCTGTACTACCATTTTAACTTGGTTGAACATCAGTTTTTAGTCATCTGACATCATTTTAAAGTCATGGTTCCTGAGCTTTTTGGTCTCAGGACCACTTTATACTCAAAAATAACAATAATAATAATGATTAAAATTCCCAAACATTTTCTGTTGATATGGCTTATATCTGATATTTGCTTTGTTAGGTGTTAAAGTAGGACTTTTTAAGATCTGACTCATTTTACATCAACAATAAAAAGCCTATTGCATGTTAACATAAAGAATGTAATTTTTGGTGTAAAGGATCATAGCTGAATTTAATGTCTGGTGTAAAGGAACATAGCTGAATTCTCTTACATTTCACCTAAAGTAGATGTTACTTTAGAAGAAGTAAGTAAAAAACAAAACAAAACACTGTATGGTTTTACACAGATAGGAGGTTGGGAAGGGAAAAAGTGTTTTAAATAGCTTTTTCAGCTAATTATGAATCCACTGTAATGTCACACAAAATTGAAAAATTCGTAGTTTCTTAAATGTTTATCGCGATGTGGAATCCAAAGTCCCATCAGGGAACCCTGCTCTGTCACATTATAATCCGCTCATCTGTTTTGGACATTTAGTGGATTTTGTGTTCATGCATGCAACTTTATGGATTGGTTTTTTGGAAAACATTGGTTTACTGGATTATGTAGGTAGATCTTATAAATGTTGACACATTTCATTATATAGCATCAGAAAATTATATTTTTTAACCTTGCTACAAATTTCATTAGAAAAAAAGTCTTTAAGTTTTAGAAAGCTATTGGGTTTGTGGTAGTGGATACAAGTTTTCCAAAATTCTCATTTTCGCTTGAAAGGTCAAATTTTATCGTTGGTGAAAGATACAGTCATTTGTTCTCCTTAAAGTTAGAGGCTCCCTTTATTAATTTTCAAGAAAATATCTGCCTAATGTCCAAATCTGAAAAACTATATGCTCTTTCAAGTAAAATTGGGATTCCATGAAAAAATAGCTAATTTGACCCAATACTCAAAGTATTTTTCCTCAAGATAACCTTCATACTTTGATATGTAGCAGCAACACCTTATGCATACTTCTATTTTATCACACAGGATGTTACAAACAGATGTACTTAAGGGCTGAGACATAATCTTTTTTATAGTTTAATCAAAGATAGTCTTAAGTGAAACTGGCAGTTTTTCCTGCTAAGGGTGTGTTGTGAAGATTACAGTGGCTGTGAGTATAGTCTGGTAGCACTGTTTGATTTGTTCCCACGGCCAGCAGTGTTACCCCACCATTGCTTTCGCACCATCAGTGTACATTTCAACATGGTAAAAAGGCCAATGGTGTCTTAGTATTATTATTATTATTATTTTTTTAATAGTGTTGACCTCATCAAATCCTTGAAAGATATTGGGGACCCACAAAGTTTGCAGACCAGACTTTGAGAATGGCTGTTTTAGAGAAATAGTTACTGAGTTTAGCAACCTCCGATACATTTGTGTATACTGTCTTATTTTACATAAATAAACCTCTTTGATTTAGAGGATTATAGACTGTAGGTGTTTCAATCACCAGAAGACATATCTGCTGTACTTTAATGGTTCTGTTTCCTTGGCTCAGTAAAGTGATAATACCTCACTGTCAGGAGTGAACTAAATGAGCAGCCGTAGTGGGCCTGTGCCACTGTTGTGTCGTTGATGTTCTGTAATCTTAAAAAGAAAAAAAGGTACCAGATGTATTTTGTTTCTTTTTCACTAGCTATCTTCATATTTACTGATGTGATTACTAGTTAAGTGGTGAATGCTCTGCAGAAATTCTCTGACTGTACAAACTTGTGACTTTTTCTGTGATATCATCTATGAATTATGGACATGATCTTTTATATCTGGGTTACATTTACTTGTTTGTGTTAGATTTTTTTACAGGCTCTGATTCAATTCAGGGAACTTGGTGTAAAGACATACTTCAGACCATCATGAGTTTTACTCCTCATAATTGGGCTTCACATACTCTTAGTTGCTTTCCAGGCCCACTTCAGGTAATTTTGTTTGAATTATATATTGAATGTACAGTATATGAAATCATTCTTCCCATTTACTGTGTTATTCTAGAGTTTTGATGACATCCAAAGAAAATTAGCTTTTGTTTCTTCTTGTGAATCTTTCTTATTACTCCCAAAATCTCTTGAGCTCTTCCTTGTCCTATTGAAGGACCGGATGTGCCTCTAAAACTGCAGTTGTTATAGCTTCATCTTATTAGTTAACAGTTTTAGAATCTTGTGAGATGTAACACATGACCTAAACAATTCTTTCTCTCTCATTGAACAGTAATGGGGAGAAACACAATGTAGTGGACCTTCACAGAATATACACATGTACATTTGACTGATTTTCTTTTAATCACACAGAGAGAAAAGCTATAAACTTGGCTATTATAATATGGAGAAAGGAAAACCTCATCTGTCTTCTACTTTTCAGAGAAAATTTTAAGCATAATGAACATCTGCTTTCTATAACTTCTAATAGGACTGGAACAGTAGGTCTCAAACTTAGAATCCCCTGGAGTGGTGGTTTAGCTAGACCCCTAGACTCCAGCTGCAGAGCTTCTGATTCATTAGGTCTGAGATGGGGGCCAAGAATTCGCATTTCTTATAGGTCCGAGGTCATGCTAATACTGATAGTCTGGGGACCATACTCTGAGAACCACCTGGTTAGTGTAATGGATTTTCCTCATAGGGATATTAAAATATATAACCCAAGAGTACATGCATATCTTTTTCTTTTTCTCTTTTTTCAAAGATGAGCAGAAGTATCAACAGATGACTGAAGAAAGTTTGATTTTAGTTTTGCTTGGAATTTCTGTTTAGAAAATCTAGGAAAGGAATCTTACGGATAATCCAATCAAAGCCTTTATATTTTCCCAATATAGAAATTTAGGCCTTGATCACTGAGTTACTTGAGGGCACATGGAATTTATTAGTGTTAGAGTCAAGCCCGAAACTGGTTTCTTGATTCTGCAGCTAGTGCCCTTTTTACTATAGCCATTGAAATAAACTTCTGATCTTCCTTGTAGGCATTCTTTAAACAAAACAACGTACCTCAAGAGAGTCGTTTTAATCTGAAAAAAAATGTGGAGGAGGAGTATAGGAAGTGGAAGTCAATGACCAACGAAAATGACATCATCACCCACTTTTCTGCACAACGTTCTCCTCCTCTCTTCCTTTGTCTGCTCTGGAAAATGCTCCTGGAAACAGATCATATTAATCAGATTGGCTACAGGTAACTCGAAAACCTAGATCTGCATTCCATTTGTCAGTCCATTTTATCAGCAGTGTAATTTATTTTTTACTCTCTGCTTTCCAGAGTGCTGGAGAGAATTGGAGCCAGGGCCTTAGTAGTCCATGTGAGAACATTTGCAGATTTCCTGGTATACGAGTTCTCTACGTCAGCTGGCGGTCAGCAACTCAACAAATGCATTGAAATTCTTAATGATATGGTGTGGAAGTACAACATTGTTACACTGGACAGATTAATTCTCTGCCTGGTAAGAATACACTTACTTAAGAACAGATTTCTAAGCCGTCTCATTCTCTTTGGATCAGTGTTAATGACTAGATCTTGTGCCGATCTACTGTATGTTTCTAGTAAAGTAAAAGTTGCTCAGTCATGTTTGACCCTTTGCGACCCCATTGACTATATAGTCCATGGAATTCTCCAGGCCAGGATACTGGAGTGGGTAGCCTGTCCCTTCTCCAGGGGATCTTCCTGACCCAGAAATCAAACTGGGGTCTCCTGCATTGCAGGTGGATTCTTTACCAGCTGAGCTACCAGGGAAGCCCCATATTGTTTTTAAGGATTTAATGAATTTATACTGTATATCATGCATTGCTGTCAATTCCCGAAGGAATTAAAGATTCCCCAATTTCTTTATTCATCCATTCAGTAAGTAATTGAATATCTACTATGTTGTATGTACAGAAGGTAGAAAAGTAAGTAAGACAGATGTGGTCCTGGCTTTGTGATGCTCTGAGATGATTCTCAAAAACTCCTAGAAGAGGCAGGAAGTAATAATAAAAAAAAGTCACTGAGTTATTTTTCGGAGTGCTAATAATCATTTATGTGTACTTTGGTAGCCATAATATATAAGAAACAATGCTTCTTACAGTCACCCAGTATTCTCCAAGTGGTTTTTTTCTCCTGACTTTGATGTCTATTTCAGGCCAAATTTTAAGAAAAATCACTGAATCAGGCTGGAAACTGCCACATATTTTAATACTATAGTAGTGATATTTGAAGGGTTTAAGTGCTTAACATTCAGCTCTCAGCTCTAGAGCATAGAGATAAAGATAGTTACAGTCTAGTGAGGGAAATAAGGTAAGTCTGTGAATCAGTAAATAAAAGAGTAAAGATGGACATTCCAGGTGAGAGCCAAAACTAGGCAAGAAGGGGTCAGGCATATTTGGGGAATGCTGAGCAATTATTTTGGGGTGGATTGTACAGTGAAATTCTAATTCTGAGATTTTAGTGTCTTCAAATTTAGGATCTTTGGAGCCTTGCTCTCTCTTAGGTTTGTCATTTCATTTAATTGTTCTGTTCTTCTCCAAAGGCCATGCGTAGCCACGAAGGGAATGAAGCCCAGGTTTGTTATTTCATAATTCAGCTGCTGTTACTCAAGCCAAATGATTTTAGAAATCGAGTAAGTGACTTTGTGAAGGAAAATTCCCCAGAACACTGGCTACAGAATGACTGGCACACCAAGCACATGAATTATCACAAGGTACAAATAAAAATTAGTGCTTCAGCTCATCCTTTTTAAGGCCAGAGTTTAGGTCTGGCTAATTGACTTGGCTTTTTTCTCGGCAGGTCTGTTCTTTTCTCTCTGGTCTGTGTAGAAGTGACTTAGCTGCCTAAACTTTCTCGAGGTTCTAGAGTCTCTCTACTATTAAGAACAAATTGAAACTACAGTTTTAGTAGGTGTGGGTACTTACAATAGAAAATGAAGAGTTAAACCCAGTCCTTTCATATGTAAATCTCTTTTGGTATATCTTTAGGAGAATAGAAATTTTGTTAAGGACTCTAGATTTCATTGCATTGCCAGAGCAAACACAGTTGTATATTCTTTGAAAAATGGCAGGTTTATTTAGCTTTTTTTTTTTTTTTAAAGAAAATTTAAAAAAAGATGCCCTAAACATTTACCATTTCCTCACTTCCACAGAAATACCCGGAGAAGCTCTATTTTGAGGGCCTGGCGGAGCAGGTTGATCCTCCTGTGCCGATACAGTCTCCATATCTGCCCATCTATTTTGGAAATGTGTGTCTCCGATTCCTTCCAGTGTTTGATATAGTAATCCACAGGTTTTTAGAGTTGCTCCCGGTATCCAAATCATTGGAGACTCTACTAGATCACCTGGGAGGCTTATATAAATTTCATGGTGAGCTTTTTCAAACTTTAATTCCATCTAAGCTCTCTATAGACAAAAGTAGTCTGGGCATGACCATATGGATAATAATAGTTCTATAAGGTTTTATTTTAATAATTTTTAATAAAAGCATTTTCATCAGAAGTGCTATGTGATGATGCCTTGATGTATAAAATAGACAACATAAAAATATCAATAGGTAAAATTATAGCAAAAATAAATAAATAATATGCAAGAGATGCCTTATTTTATATATTGTGGGATTAATTATCAAATCAGTACAGAAAGAGAGAAGTATGAGTTCAGAACAGATGGATATTATCGTGAACTAAATGAATCTTGGCAAGCTTCTTGGATGGATAGGGTTTGAACTATAATGTATGTGATTTTTATAAACAGGAGAAGAGAGCAAAATAGGCAGGAGAAATCCTTTGGAAAAATCATGGAGGTATTAAAAACAAGGCATTTTTTAAAAAATAATTGCCTCATTGGGCTAAATTGTACCTGGCAACTCATCACTGTAAATGCCAGGCTGAGAAGTTCTGATTTTATAATCTATAGATAATGGAGAATTAACTAGAAGTTATTGAGTAAAGTCATGGTATGGAAAGCATTATTTTAGAAAGGTGAGTCCAGTTCTAGTAGCAGAATGTCTCGGAAGGAGGAAGCCATTTCAAAGACTTGTGTCAGTTAGCATCTAAACAAGTATGGTGACACTGAAAATGAGGAGGAAGGGAGACAGAGTCAAGGGTAGGAACTGAGCTTGGTTGACCAGTTATGGGGAGAATATCGAAAGAAAGAAATCAAAGACAACTCTAAAGTTTTGAGC
This sequence comes from Cervus canadensis, assembly GCF_019320065.1. Taxonomy (NCBI): domain Eukaryota; kingdom Metazoa; phylum Chordata; class Mammalia; order Artiodactyla; family Cervidae; genus Cervus; species Cervus canadensis. The sequence goes on along the minus strand of NC_057418.1, from coordinate 5,677,307 downwards.
CTGGTAACCGAGAACGGTGAAGTCCGTGACAGAGCATGGGAGTCCTGGAGCAGCCACAGTCGGGGGATAGAGAGTATTTATCTGGCGGGGTGGTGGTGGAGGGGGACGTAGTTCTTCTTAGTCCTTGATCTAAGATATCTCCCTTCATAGCAGAGGTCTGAATTGCATTTTAGCACTGCAGAGTAAATATGAAGTTCAAGGGAGCTTTCCTTTAAAAATACTTCTCTTTTCGGATTGGGTAACATATGCACCTGATGCAGTAGAAGTGGTTAGTCCCACCCCTGGCCTCTAGCTTATTCTTGGAGCTCCTCCTTTCTTTCCCTGTAGGCAGTCACTGTTACCAGTTTCTTGTGTATCCTAACCTTAAATATTCTGGGGTTGGTAGTTTATTTTTTTCCACAAATATAATATATACATTATTTGTTATTAACCTTTATAAGGTTTTACAGTTGACTATTTTGTATCAGATCATACAGAGCTGCTTCATACATATCCATGATTAACTTGCCGTGATTAACATGCCGCTAACCAGTCCCCTGTTTTCATCATGTAGGCTATTCTAATCTTTTGCTAGTATAAACAGGCTGCAGTGATGTTGCTTACACATACATCATTTTCGCAGGATAAATTTCCAGGAGTGGAATTGCTATATCTAAATGTGATGCGTATCCTTCAGTAGAAGCTGTGTATATTGTTAGAAGCCTTCTGCCTTGCCCTAAAATAAAATTAGCCATTGTATGCAATTGCCTAACATGTGAAATAGTCTTATAACCTTCTGAGCTATTTTTTGGCAATCTTGAATCTAGATCAGTTTTTTACAGTTGTCGGTAACCAGGTAAACATTGTAGTGATCTGTTTTCTTCTTGGCAGATCGTCCAGTGACTTATTTGTATAATACTCTGCACTATTATGAAATGCACCTGAGAAATCGCGAAAGTCTCAAACGAAAACTCGTCCATGCAATCATTGGGTCGCTCAAGGATAACCGACCACAGGGCTGGTGTCTAAGTGACACTTACCTGAAAAATGCTATGAATGCACGAGAAGACAATCCCTGGGTCCCAGACGACTCTTATTACTGCAAACTGATTGGCAGACTAGTAGATAATATCCTTTTTATTGTGATTTTCCAGACTCTATTGAAATAACTATATGTTGATTTGTGTGAACATATGTTATCATTTTAAATATTCCAAAGTTTTTATATATTCTGACTTCAGTTTTTTAGAACATTTTATTTTTTAATTTTTACTTCTGTAAAGGTTTTGAAATCTTAAATTAGCAGCATAATGCCAGATAGGCAGAAATTTACTCCATTAAAACTTTTACTTAAAAAAAAAAAAAAACCTTAGAGAAGAGATTTGTTTTAAAGAAAAACATTCCTAAATAAATGTACTATATATTATTTTATATATGTTTATTTTTATATATTATTTTATATATTTATGTATTATATATATATTATATTATAGTACATGCATTTGTTCTATGGAGAACATAGAACTTTGTTGCTGTAAATAAATCCCTGAATAATTTTTAAAACATTAATAGATAAAAGTAAAACTTTTTTTTGTAGTGAAAAAGATTCTATATTGGTGTTTTCTTTCTCTACTTCTGTTTTAAATTATTAACCCACTATACTTAATATGGCTATACACTATGCCACTCTATTCACTAAATAGAGCAGTTTTACAAAAATAGGCCTGGTTTAATTTTCCTACAGGAATTACTTGCTGAAGTAAAGGAGCTACTCATGAGAAAGTAATGTTCTTATTAACTTTCCTACAACTATTAAAAGAAAATAGTTGATAAGCCTTCGGATACCTTGGTTGCTTCCACAGCCGTCATGTCACGGTAATAAGAACCTACTTATATATGTAAGACCAATCGTTGATACCTGTGGTTGAGCATATGGTTGCTATCAACACATGTCAGATTTATTTGTATTCAGTTTGTTATTGTTTGCCTCTTAAGCCCTCCGATAAATCACTTGCTGAGGGCTCATAATCAGATGTATCAAATGAAATGTTTACATGTTGAACCTTTGAAAACTGTAAAGCGCTATGCAAATATGAGCCTTTCGTCTCAGAATAATCCGCCGGTTATTGCTTTAATCGTCTGCACCGATGGCGGGCAAGTCTCCGGGTCCATTCCCAAACTGTGACTGGAGGTTCAACGAGTTTCCCAACCCCGCTGCCCACGCACTGCATGTCACCTGTGTGGAGCTCATGGCCTTGGCTGTTTCTGGCCAAGATGTTGGAAATGCTCTTCTAAATGTTGTCCTGAAGAGGTGTGTATCCTGTTTCATGCAAAAAGATTCAGTGTTTAACAGAATGGTATTTTATTTGGAGCTGTGAGACACACCTGTTGGCCCAAGGCTCGGGCACATGGAATACTGACTGCCTTTAGGTTTCAGATCTTGTCTTAGTAATAAAGGTGAAATGGAACGAGCCCTGAACAGCCAGAAAACCTGTGTTTGTTCATACTTCTACTCTTTATTAGCTGTTTGACGTTTAACTTAGGAATAACGTTAGCTTCTCCCTAAAGACAGTCTTTCAAGATTTTCTTCTTAAAGGCCAGTATAAAGTAGGGGATAATGATTGGAGAATAAATATAAATTAGTGAAATAGTCTTTCAGCTCAGCAACCATTGTTAAAGAAGAAAACTGAAAAAATTGAAAAGCCTTACTTAGCATTTATTTATATGTTTACTCACTAAAAATCCATTGTAGTTTTATTGAAATAGATCAGTTGTCAGCCCCCAAATTATATATCCTCAAAGTAAGATCCAATGTCAACCATATAAAATGTTTTTATAATTTTACCTTTTTGTTCTTTTTCCCAACTAACAGTCAGCCTTTAGTGCCGAGAGAGAACATTACAGCATGGATGAATGCCATTGGATTGATCATCACTGCCCTACCAGTGAGTGAATCATTGTGATTTATACAAGGTCATCATGCAGTTAATGAAATATTTCATTTTTTTTTCCACATTATTATTGCTTCTAAAATCTACAGTGCCTCTTTTGCATCAGATCTAAATAAATCTACCTGACTATGGGTCCCTACATCCCTTGGTCCCACTTTCCTATCCAACCTTAGTTTTCCTGATCTACTGTATCTGCTTTTGACCTCTTAACATATGTATCTAGATCCTTTCAGTTCAGTTCATTTCAGTCGCTCAGTTCAGTTCGGTCGTGTCCAACTCTTTGCGACCCCATGGACTTGCAGCATGCCAGGCCTCCCTGTCCATCACCCAGAGTACACCCAAACCCATGTCCAATGAGTCAGTGATATCATCCAACCATCTCATCCTGTCGTCCCCTTCTCCTCATGCCCTCAATCTTTCCCAAAATTAGGGTCTTTTCAAATGAGTCAGTTCATCCCTTCAGGTAGCCAAAATATTGGAGTTTCAGCTTCAGCATCAGTCCTTCCAATGAACACCCAGGACTGATGTCCTTTAGGATGGACTGATTGGATCTCCTTGCAGTCCAAAGGACTCTCAAGGGTCTTCTCCAACACCACAGGTCAAATGCATCAATTCTTCGGCGCTCAGTTTTCATAGTCCAACTCTCACATCCATACATGACTACTGGAAAAACCATAGCCTTGACCAGACAGACCTTTGTTAACAAAGTAATGTCTCTGCTTTTTAATATGCTGTCTAGGTTGATCATAACTTTCCTTCCACGGAATAAGCGTCTTTTAATTTCATGGCTGCAATCACCATCTGCAGTGATTTTGGAACCCCCAAAAAATAAAGTCAGCCACTGTTTCCACTGTTTCTCCATCTATTTGCCATGAAGTGGTAGGACTGGATGCCATGATCTTAGTTTTCTGAATGTTGAGCTTTAAGCCAACTTTTTCACTCCTCTTTCACTTTTATCAAGAGGTTCTTAGTTCTTCTTCACTTTCTGCCATAAGGGTTATGTCATCTGCATATCTGAAGTTATTGATATTTCTCTCGGCAATCTTGATTTCATCTTGTGCTTCATCCAGCCCAGTGTTCCTCATGATGTACTCTGCATATAAGTTGAATAAGCATGCTGACAATATACAACCTTGACATACTCCTTTTCCTATTTGGAACCAGTCTGTTGTTCCATGTCCAGTTCTGTTGCTCCCTAAGCTGCATACAGATTTCTCAAGGGGCAGGTCAATTGGTCTGGTATTCCCATCTCTTGAAGAATTTTCTGCAGTTTATTGTGATTCACACAGTCAAAGGCTTTAGCATAATCAATAAAGCAGAAATAGATGTTTTTCTGGAACTCTCTTGCTTTTCGATGATCCAGTAGATATTGGCAATTTGATCTCTGGTTCCTCTGCCTTTTCTAAAACCAGCTTGAACATCTGGAAGTTCATGGTTCACGTATTGTTGAAGCCTGGCTTAGAGAACTTTGAGCATTACTTTACTAGCGTGTGAGACGAGTGCAGTTGTGCAGTAGTTTGAGCATTCTTTGGGATTGCCTTTCTTTGGGATTGGAATGAAAACTGACCTTTTCCAGTCCTGTAGCCACTGCTGAGTTTTCCAAATTTGCTGGCATATATTGAGTGCAGCACTTTCACAGCATCATCTTTTAGGATTTGAAATCGCTCATCTGGTATTCCATCAGCTCCACTAGCTTTGTTCGTAGTGATGCTTCCTAAGGCCCACTTGACTTCCCATTCCAGGATGTCTGGCTCTAGGTCAGTGATCACACCATTGTGATTATCTGGGTCGTGAAGATCTTTTTTGTACAGTTCTTCTGTGTTTTCTTGCCACCTCTTCTTAATATCTCCTGCTTCTGTTAGGTCCATACCATTTCTGTCCTTTATTGAGCTCATCTTTGCATGAAATGTTCCCTTGGTATCTCTAATTTATCCTTTATTCCTGCAAATGATGCTTGTTGACACGTTTTTCAGGTACTTCTGCCATATAAGAGAATATGCCAGGACGCTTTTCCTTCTGTTACCTTCCCTAAAGCCTACTCATTCTTTGCTAACTTAGGGCTTGCTTTTTCAGTGAAGCCTTTTATAACTTCTCCACTCATGCGATGTCTCCCTCTGTGACCTCCACACATGTCTAGTTAGCACCACACAGATGTCTGACATCTTTGAGTGTCAGTAATATTGTCTAAAGCTGTGCTCTCCAAACTTGTTTGATGATGCGTCTTTATGAATCACTTTTTCCTTACACTCCTCCAAAATATACAGATATTCATATTTGTGAATTATAAGTGTGTACCAGCATTACCTGTATAGTAAATATAGGTAAAGTCAATTTACCAGGTAGTAAATATCAGCTATTAAGTTAACTGGACAGACTCATGTCTGGAGCGCTCTTAACTCACAGACACTTCTGCCCGGGTTGTTACTGACTTAATTTGACTCATTGCGAAGCCACGCAAAGACACAAGCTGGATAAATGGAAAACATTGAAGAATGAGAAAGTGCTATTATTTTAGGCTTTTGGAGTAGAATACTGGATATGGAGTGGAATACTAGAGAAATGGTGTTTTTCAACAGGCTTTTTCTTGGTTTTATAGGAGCCGTATTGGATTGTCCTTCACGATCGAATAGTGAGTGTTATCAGCAGCCCCAGCTTGACGTCTGAGACGGAGTGGGTGGGCTACCCTTTCCGCCTCTTCGATTTCACCGCTTGCCATCAGTCCTACTCTGAGATGAGCTGTAGCTACACGTTGGCTCTGGCGCATGCAGTGTGGCACCACTCCAGCATCGGGCAGCTCTCCCTCATTCCCAAGTGTGTATCATGATTTCCTAACGAGATTTGACTGACTTTGTTTTTGTTTTTGTTTTTTAATCTCATGTACGCTGGGAGTATATATCTGATTCAGTGGAACAGCTTACACAGTAAAAGTCTTAAGTAGTTTCTAGGTATCAGAAAGCCTCCTTTATGTCAGAATTGATTGAAGAAAATTAATTTATATGTATAAGTAATAATGTGGTATTCAGTTTTCCTTTGTCATTTCAATGGGCTTAATCAAATGCATGCTTTTTTCCAGAATATATCCCAAAATTTGCCTTTCAAACTGCATACCTGATACTGGCCTATCTTCTGATTATTATTTTTGACTGTATAATTGTATTAATTAAATTTAAATTTCTTGAGAATGGCTTTTATATTAGGTTGGTTATTCTCTTTTTATTTCAAATAATTCACATTCCGTCACTCAGTAATTGTCCTATTAGGAACAACTCCTAAATCTGAAGTAAATTATTTAAATAATCAAATGAAAATAAGAGCCAGTGAGAGATATGAGATTAATTAGAAATGTTACCAGAATTAAAATAAACTTTAAAAAAATTATTACACATTTTGCAAATACTCGGATAGGCTGTATTAACAAAATTCAGACAATTTAACTGATTTCAAGTCATAAGAAATTTTTTCATTTTTATCTTTAAATTTTAGATTTCTCACTGAAGTGCTGCTTCCGATCGTGAAGACTGAGTTCCAGTTGCTCTATGTGTACCACCTCGTGGGACCATTTTTACAAAGGTTTCAGCAAGAGAGAACGCGATGTATGATAGAGGTAAAATATAATCTGGGTTTTCAGTGGTAAGGTTAAGTTCTAAAAAGTATATTAAGGTTTCTTTCCTAGTGTTTTTCAAACTCTGTATCATTACCATTAGTAGGAAAATCAGTTTAGCAGGATCTAAGAGCAATGCTTGGGGCCTTAGCATCCCCGTAACTTAGTATGCCTATAATGAGTTTTGTGGGGGATGTGCTGAACTGGAGACGCAGGGGAAAATACTCATCATCACGGCTGAGAAGAAAGTTAAAGATGGAGAAGTGCATTTGAGCAGGTCTACTATAGTACAGAGGAATTCGTTAAAGTCATGGGAATGACTAAAGTTGATCCCCTATAACAAAAGTGTAGAGAAAAGAGAATTCACCAAATATAGAACTTTGAAGTGTGAGACACCCAATGGAACTTAGAAGGTACAGTATATAGAGGCTCCATGAGACTGCCAAGTATCCCAGAAATTGAGAGATGGTTTCCAATAAAGGGATTGTCTATCTCTTAATTTTAAATTTTAAATTAGGAAGAGAAAGTGTATTTAATCCCTATTTGGGGTCAGTTGGTAGCACTCTGAATTCCATTATAATTGTAAGCAGTTTCGTATCACCCATGTCCATAGAGGTTTGTGTGATAGTAATACAGTTCCTCAACAAGGATGTTACCTTCTGTTTTGTTCTTGTCATGGAGACCAGCTGCATCATGATTGAACCATTTTTGACCATTTAAATAATTTTATTTGTTAAATAGATTGGTGTGGCATTTTATGACATGTTGCTGAATGTAGACCAGTGTAGCACCCACTTAAACTACATGGATCCCATCTGTGACTTCCTGTATCACATGAAGTATATGTTTACTGGTGACAGTGTAAAAGAGCAAGTAAGTTCACTTTACTTATTTTCCAGTGATGTTTAGTTTTGAAAACTTAAACATGCGGGGACATATGTATACTTACAGTTGACTCACATTGTTATATGGCAGAAACCAACCCAGCACTGTAAGGCAATCATCCGCCAATTAAAAAACAATAAATACCTACGATAATTTCTCACACTTTTCCCCCTTGATATTTGCAACAAAACATCTGAAAATGACCCGGGGAGTTATAGTAGTAAACCCAGCAGGAAGAAACAGTACAGCCTGGCTACTGCAAACATCAGCGAGTTTGTGTTGTGAGTGAAGCGGAGCCTGGTTTCCCCAGTGAATGGGGTGCGCTGTGAGAACAGAGGACGGACTGCAGTGACTACAAGATTAAAACCAGGAGGGCCGGGAGAGTGACTAATGAAGGGTATTTAAAAACTGAGGGCGCTGAACTTGAATTTTTTTAAAGTCCTAGGGAATTAATTATATCCTAACTATTTGGGGGTGGAGGGTTGTCATTTGTAATAGGTATTAAATCTGTTCTGTGTCACTTTAAAAGGCATACAAACTGGTGAAGTTAAGTTGTGACTCAGCATATAAAGAGCCACTCCCGGGGATGGCTGTCTCCAAGTGCAAAGGACCTCCTTAAATACCTCTTTAAATCCTGAGTTTCCTGTCTGTTGGAACCAGAATCTCTGCTCTTTTAGAAGGGTGGAAGGAAGGCAAATAGGTGAAGTTAAGTGACCTCCTTTCCACACTTTAATGTTATTTCTCTTTAAAATGGGAAAGGAATATACATTGATACACGTAAGCACAGGAATCCTAGTCTGCAGGATTCACTCTTTGAAGCTGGCGACATGGAGTGGGGAGGGTGTTGACTCCTTTACACCTCCACAGGATTGTCAAGTGGAAACCAATACAGAAATGTTTTCTTTAGCGTATTCCTTATATTTGAGCCTAAGAAACTTTGACACAAGGGAATACAGAAAGGAAGAATTTTTAATGGACTAATCTTTCCTGGTAAGGTCCAAGAACATATAAGTAAAGCTAAGAACACTATGGAACTACTTGATGTGTTTATTTCTTTAAAGCATTTTAAGTAAGAGTAAGTCTAATATGATTTAGTTTGAATTCCAGGTGTAAATCAAAACCAAAAAAGTTAGCTGTATAGATAAATGTTTTGAACTTAAGTTATTCAAAGATCTTTGAAATATAATGGTGCTTTGTGTAAAGATGGCATTTTAAAAGGATGAGTCCCTTGGTGGATGTGTAGAACCCCCAGTGTAAACTCTACTAGCTTTTGGCAGGAGGATGACTGCTGTCCAGGTCAGCGAGTATGTTTCTGTGAAGTGTATGCATATATAGATAGATGCACATAACGCAAATGTACGTGTATATAATATGTGCGTGAGGGACACACATGCCTTTTTCAGCTAAGAAAGAGCTAGTTTTACCTGCTTTTGTTAAAACACAAAACGTGAGAGAGACTTATCCACCTGTTGCCCTCCCTGGTTTATTGTCTCAGGAAATGTGTAAATCACTTCTTTAAAAGTGGGAAATTGAACTTCTCTGGTGAAAATATGTTTCATTGTGCTTTTGTGTTTTAGGTAGAGAAGATCATCTGTAACTTAAAACCGGCTTTGAAGCTCCGTCTTCGGTTCATCACTCACATCAGCAAGATGGAGCCGGCCGCCGTGCCCCCGCAGGCCGTCAGCAGTGGGTCTCCAGCACCTCAGCCGGCCCAGGGGCCAGCGTCTCTGCCAGTGACCCAGTGAAGCCAGAGTGCGCCGCGCCGAAAGCAGACCTGAGTCTGTTAAATCTGAACCTGAGAGTGCTCCATTGTGATGGAGCAGAGCCAGCGGTGTTCAGGTTGTTTTATTTTGATTCATATGGTGAATCTGTTGACGTCCAACCCCTGTCTTTCTATTGCTTTGTCTCTAAGAGATTAAGTAAACTACACGTTGTTCATATCCGCAACCAGGTACTAGAGCTACCTAGGAACATTGACATATCTGATCAAATGACCTTTACCAGGCACTCTCAGTCTTTCCTATTTTGGCCACTGTTTTTGTTTTTATTTTTTAGTATTAATAAGTTATTCAGTTTTCAAATCCAGTTTTAAAGGCACCACACATGTAAAATAGTTATTACAAATGCTTTTATACATAAATCTCTTTTGGTATATCTTTGCAACAAAAGATTTTTGTCAAGTAAAGGACTCTAGATTTCATTGCATTACAGGAGCAAACACAGTTTCATATTCTTTTTAAAATGGCTTAAACTTTTTATCATAGAGTTCCAAGTAAACAGGCTAATATTTCTATTGAAGTAGATTGGCAAGGTTTTGCCTTTGCTGTGGACTTGAACTTAAACTGTATGAAATGAGTTGGAAGCCATGTAAGAAGATAACATAACTTAAGAAAATCATACTTAAATGGTGATTCTTCAATCCCTGTTTTTAAAAATCAGTTACTTTTCCAGGTTGACACATTTACCTGGCAGATGATGTGATTCTTTGAATTTTTATAGTCTTAAATTTTTTTAATATTTATATTTTTAAATATCATATACATTTTGGTTCTTTAGAGTTTATTAGATTTTGAGAGACATACTGTTATTTTGGGGGTGTGGAATTAAGATTGTAAAAGACTTGGAAAATAATTAGTAAAATCTGTTGAACGAATAAACTGTCTGATTAGTTACTCAGTTTGAATGAGCGTCTGCTGGGTGCCAGGCAATGTGCTGGCTGGGTTAGAACAGAGAACTGAGCCACCTCCATGGACTGTACACTGTAGTCAATGACTGACATTAACCTAGGAATTAAGAGGTACTGATTTTTTTTTAAAAAGAATTAGTGAAGTTTAACTGTGAAATTCTATTTCCAAATCATTCCTCCTAGGCTTTTATCTTCATGATTCTTATTTTTATAATCACTAGATCTTTATTTGCCATGCAAGGACAGCTTAAAATATGTATAATGGTATAAACAATTTTTCTAAGCTAATGATATTCTTAAAATTCTCCAGGAATTTTATACTAGAAATGATTTCAAGTATTACTCTTAACCTAGTCTTGGTATATTCTTGCTGCCTCAAGGAATATATTGCTTTGAGATCACAGAATAGAAATAATTGTAACAATAGTATTATGCAAATAGAATAAAGAGTAAAATTCAATGTCAGTTTCTTAAGGACATACACATTCCAGTTAATTTTATTAAAAATTCAGTTTTTCCTCTCTAGCTTTACAAAAGGGAATATGATTTCCCCAAATAGGCTTTTAAGAGGTTAGTATTAATCAGAGACATTAATAGAAGACAGAAGCTTAATTTGTGTTTAGAATATAGCTGAGAAAAAAATACTTACATCCATTACATCCTAAAATTTTTCTTTTTGAAAACTAATAATAACTTGAGCGTGGCTGTGTTCACTAGGCATTTCTGCAATGGTAGAAACAGTCATGTCTGTGCTGGGCAGTTCAATAGTTAGAAGCTCCATGTGCTTGTTGAGCACTCACAGTGTGCAACTGAATATTTTATTAAACTTTAATTAATTTAACTGCCTGTGACTGCTGTACTGGATAATGTTCTCTAGAGTAAGATCCATTATAGTTGCTCTTATCTGAAAGTTATTCAGTAAAACACTTATTCTACAAAGTCCATAGTGTCAACAGGTTTAAAATTCTGTATTGCAGGTAGACAATCAGATGATAGAGGTTCTTTAACACATAAAGCTGTTATAACAAGAATAACAAAAGGGAGGAGATATATGTATACCTATGGGTGATTCATGTTGAGGTTTGACAGGAAACAGCAAAATTCTGTAAAGCAATTATCCTTCAATAAAAAAATAAATTAATTTTTTTAAAAAAAGAATAATAGTAAAAATTCTTTCGTGGAGCCTGTTTCATTACAGACTCCACTTTGAATTCCATGTAAGTTGGAGGAAAGGGAAAGAGTTCACTTCCCTTGTTTTGATTCTAGTTTATTTTCACTTACTTTCCCACTTCCTTCACTATATAATAGAGCTGAGATGAGTTTTTAGGATGTTCAGGAGTTCAGCCAGTGAGCACACTCTTAACTGCAGTGAGTAAAAGGTGGGGCATTTGGAAACTTGGGAAAGTGTTAGTTGCTCAGTAGTGTCTGACTGTTTGGGACCCCTTGGACTGTAGCCTGCCAGGCTTCTCTATCCATGGAATTCTCCAGGCAAGAATTCTGGAGTGGGTTGTCATTCCCTTCTCCAGGGGCGCTTCCTGACCCAGAGATCAAAGCCAGTTCTCGTATTGCAGGCAGATTCTTTACCAACTGAAATAAGTGAAAGGTGGGGCATTTGGAAGCCACAGATAATTTTCAGTTAAATTGCAACCTAAATTAGCATATCTTAGAAACAAAAATGGAGAAGGCAATGGCAACCCATTCCAGTACTCTTGCCATGGAAAATCCCATGGACAGAGGAGCCTGGTGGGCTGCAATCCCTGGGGTCACTGCGAGTCGGACACAACTGAGCCAACTTCACTTTCACTTTTCACTTTCATGCATTGGAGAAGGAAATGGCAACCCACTCCAGTGTTCCTGCCTGGAGAATCCCAGGATCGGGGGAGCCTGGTGGGCTGCTGTTTATGGGGTCACACAGAGTCGGACACGACTGAAGCGACTTAGCAGCAGCAGCAGAAACAAAAATAGTTGATTTCTCTGTTTCCCAAAGATTGCCTGAATAGCTGCCATGCTTAACATGATATTAACCAAGATCATACTTGAGGTTTAAAAAAAGTGAAACATGGTCATCTAACGTCAATGAACTTAGAGATTGCCCAAACCTTATAATAATACATTTTACAGATGAGGGAACCAGAGCAAAAGAGTTAAAATAACTTAACCAAGGTCTTACAGTGTTTTGGGGACAATAATTTCAGTGTGGTTTTTTAAGTATTTATGGTAGTCTTAAGCAGGATGTGTGTGTGTCAGTGTCTGTGTGTGTGGCATGTGTTTAGAAACTTGTATAGGGATGACAGAATCTTATAAAGAGATAGAGAAGAGCAGTTTATAGGCATCACAGCTTTGAACAACATGGAAATATGGTCCCTTTGCAGGTTGGGTAGCTTTATCTCCTGATATCAGGAGTCCCACTATACATGTGGGGGCTGATAAAAGTGTTTGTTTTTAATGCCAGCAAACTTTTATTTGGAAATGAATGTATGTTTCTCTAAGGACAAGTCTTTTGCCAAAATGGGAATATAAACTTTTTAATTTCACAAAAGTTAGCATTTCCATATCTTGAATTTCACACCAAGAGGGAATTGATACAGTTTATACTAATTGTACTAATATTTACCAAGGCAAAAGATTTTCCTGAAAGACCAAATCTTTGGGACAGTAACTGTAACTTCAAACTATTAGATTTGCTAATCATGTCATTTAGCTGTGAGATTTTTTTATGTGATGATTCCACGTTTACTTCGGTGGTCTAAGGTAATCAATAGGTTTGTGGTTACCCTCTCGAGCAACCCCGAAGCAAGCCATAGTTACTGCTACTGTTGTGTTCACTGTTCGAGTCACTTCTTCCGGTGTCTTCCCCAGAGACGGGTTCACTTCCATTATATCTAATCCTGAGAGTAACCCTACAACCACAAATGGAAATAATGTAATTTATTAAATAGCTGATATTTGTAACTTAGTACAGACTGACTTGAAATATTATTATCCAGGAGTGCAACTGAAAACATTTCAGTCATTGTATTATGCAATGGGCATTCAGGAAGTGTCAAGTTGGGGCTTTGTTTTCAGATCAGGGAGGTATCAATATATATTGGCCAGGTGTACACTTTTCTCTTATGTTCGCTCAGAGTTTTACTCACCTGTTTTGTAAATTTCCTCTGTGATGTAGAGACCTTCTCTGTAAGACAGACCTCCTTGGACTGGTGTGCCAGTGGCTGGCGTGAAAGACGGGTCCAGTCCATCAACATCAAAGCTCAGATGAATTGGCCTTTTCTTTCTTTTAAAAGGTGGGAAAGGAATTCAAGTTAAAGTTGGTGGTTTAATATTTAGTAGAAAAATACAGTTCTTACTTTGTTTTACAAAAAGTAACAACCCCGTGAACTTTCATGATTGTACTTGCAGGCTTTGTTAATAACTTACATTGACTAGTGTTAGTAGCAAGTCCTTTTAATAATATTTATGTTTACATACACACACACACACAGAGGCATCATACCTTCCTAGTAGATAGCTGAATGTTTCTTCCATCACCTTGCCAATTCCCAGTTTATCCACTTCAGTCATTGAAAAGTATTTAATTCCCAGAGTTTTCAAAATATAGCTATGAAAGAGGCGATATTAAGATAATCTACAGTTTATAAGGAGGCTGACCCTCTTGTTTCCTTTTAGAGAAAAGATCAATGTGGTAAAGATTCAAAAATTATTTAAGGGGCTTCCCTGGTGGTCCACTGGTTGATAATCCAGTTTGCAATGCAGCGGACGTGGGTTCGGTCCCTGGTCTGGAAAGATACCACGTGCTGCAGAGCAGCTAAGCTAGTGTGTGCCTCAGCCCCGGAACCAGCGTCCCAGAGCCCATGGGCCACGACTGCTGGGCCCCCACACCGCGACTGCCGAAGCCCCCGTGCCCCACGACAGTGGAGACCACCACACAGGAGCCCGAGCGCCACAGCAAAGGAGCCTTCACTCATCACAGCTAGAGAAAGGCCACGTGCAGCAGCGAAGACCCAACAGAGCCAAAACAGAAATCTTTACAAAAGAATACTTAAGTTTGGTGAACTGTATGCATATATCAATAATTTTTAAACAGCAAGTCAAGGTAAAAATCACCTACCTACATACATAGATATCTGTGTTGTTGCTATGTAGTCCGTAAGTCTTGTCTGACTCTTTGCAACCCTGTGAACTGTAGCCCACCAGACTCCTCTGTCCATGGGATTCTCCAGGCAAGAATACTGCAGTAGGTTGCCATTTCCTTCTCCAGGGGATCTTCCCAACCCAGGAATCAAACCCACGTCTTCTGCATTGGCAGGCAGATTCTTCACCGCTGAGCCACCCGGGAAGCTCATATGTGTATATACGTGTGTATATAGATACAGATCTAGATACAGACAGGCTTCCTAGGTGGTTCAGCAATAAAGAAATCCATCTGTCAATGCAGGAGACATAAGAGACATGGGTTCGATCCCTGGGATGGAAAGATCCCCTGGAGGAGGGTATGGCAACCCACTCCAGTATTCTTGCCCGGAGAATCCCATAGAAAGAGAAGCCTGGCGGGCTACAGTCCATAAGGTTTCAGAGTCAGACATGACTGAAGTGACTTAGCATGCACTTAGATACAGATATAGATACATGGGGCTTCCTAGGTGGTGCTAGTGGTAAAGAATCTGCCTGCCAATGCAGGAGACTTAAGAGACTATATTCTCTTATCTCTATCCCTGGGTGGGGAAGATCCCCCGGAGGAGGAAATGGAAACCCACTCTAGTTTTCTTGCTAGGAGAATCCCATGAACAGAGGAGCCTGGCAGGCTACAGTCCTTGGGGTTGCAGAGTTGGGCACAACTGAGTGAGCACACACATATAGATTTATAGACTTGGTGTTGAAAATAATTTTTTCTCATTGACTTGACCAGCACGCCTAACATGAGAAAGGACAAAAAGGAAGGTAAACCACATCAAGGAATAAACTTACTGTTCTGCAGGGTCCACATCTCTCAGACCAATATACACAATGTCTTTGGCAGATATGCAGGGAGTCACCCAGTAGAATCCTGGGACCTCGGGCATCTAGAATTGCAATGGTTCCATTGGGTTATATATGCTTCTCTTGAGCAAATCTTACATTGAAAGTTAAGGACACATGTTAGATTGCATGTATCTTATATTCAGAACATAAAATTCAAGGAAATCATTAAAATATAGTACAAAGTTAGGAAGAGAACGTCTGTCCCCCTGTGCTACCCTTGGTTGCTTTGGCCTTACCCAGCCTCGCCTGGTATCCCAGACCTAACCGGAACCATTTGTCAGCATTTACCTGCTCTACACTCCATTTCCACTGAGCCCTGTTCTCCTGGAACTCTTCTATAAAGAAATCAGTGTGCTTTTGTAGCTTCCTTCTTTTCTTCTCTTTTTCAAAACAGAATTTATCCAGAGGATGGTTTAGAGTGGCTGATGAAAATTTTCAATCAGACCTTTGGTTTGACTGCATCTTCAAATGTCCCAGAGCCTAGCTTGGCTGTCTTATGAGCTAACAACACATTTGTAGGTGTATAAACCAATCATGTTGGTCAACTGTTTGGAAAATATTGCTGCTGACATTTAACATAAGGAGGTTTGGATCCCCAAGTATCATCACATTGTCCAATTTACTACAGTTGTATCAATAAAAATTGTTTTATTGGTAGCATATCAATAAAAATTATGAACCACAATGTTAAATCTTATTCTGAAATTTCATCTTACATTTTTTAGAAAGGAAGTTTCCAGGGAACAAGGAGATAGTTCTCCCTCTTGTGATTTAGACGGGTGCTTCTCATAGTAAAGATGTTAAATAATAAGCCATCGTAATCTGCATTTAAAATCTCCATGTTTGAAAAGGCCCTGTGTTGTGAGGGGACACTTGGTTAGAATGAGAGGCTGTGGGGCGTGTAACCAAAAGAGGAGGCACCGGGAACAGAGTTATGGTCCTTGCCTTTCTCCACATTTGGTGTGTGTGTTAACCTCTGACCCTTTGCTCACTTGGTCATAAAGGATTCCTCTCTGCCCCACCTACTAAGAATCAAAAGGATGGGGGCGCCGAGGACTGGGGGCTTTTGCCCACCCAGCGAGGAGCAAGCACACCGTCGGCAGCCTCCTTCCCTCCGCAGTCACCCGCTGGTCTGCCTCGCCCCCCGACCTCGTGCTGTGGAGGCCTGCCTGCCCTTTCGAGAAGGATCATGTGTCTGAAACAGCAGGCTGTGCCCCGAACCCTGTCCCCTCTGTCACCCTTAGAACTGCTTCACTTAAGGTCTTCATCTCTCTAAACCTAGAGATGTAAGGGGCCAAATCTCACGCTTGCATGACTGTAGGAGCAGAAACAGCATCCATGGGAGCAGTCTGGAGAGCACCGTGGTCCTGAGAACACTGGCCTTGCCGGGAATTCATACGACCTTAGGGGAAGACTCAACTGTAAGTAGCCATATTCTCCACTTAGGAGTGGAGAATTGTGTTCTACCTTTCTGAGAGCAGAGAATCTACATAAACCATTTGGAATTCTGAGGAGAAAAAAAAAATAAAAGGGAAGCTACACCCGAAGTCAGTTTGCAAACTATTAAAAATGTAGCGAGAGAGTCTCACTACCTCTGTCCACCCCCCCCCCCCCCCATTGCTTATTGGCTGCTGAGAAAATGGTTTGAAAATTAATCAAGAATAAAATGGCACAGGGGTTCTTACGTTCCTTCTGGCTCCTGAACTTCTGCTAGAGATAACTCTTTTGTAACAGAACACCAACCAGCTGCTTACCTTTTCCTTTAGTTCCTTCAGAAGGAAAGACACAGGTTGTCCATGCAGGTTCCCCGTTGTAGTTGTCAGTGGAGTGTTGACGTCAGTGTGAGCATCCACCCAGATAACACAGAGATCTGGGTGGACCCTGGCGTGGCCAGAGATGCTGCCGATCGCCATGCTTTAAAGGAAAAGAAGTTCGTGTGAACATCAGGTTTGCAGTATCGGTGCATATATCATTTACGTACTATTCTTGCCTGATTTTCCTTTAAGTCAAAGTGGCTAATATTCCTGAGAGATTTTAAACTGAAGATGCCAATTAAACAATCGCAACACTAGAGAAAGTATACCTAACACAATATTTACTAACAAGTTATATTTATTCACTGTAACAGCATTACTAAAAATAACTTTTACTTTTCTTCAAAACCACCTTCTAATAAAATTGCAAATTCTAGTTTAAAAATTAAATGTGTGAAAAGACAGTAGCCACACAAGAAGTTTTTTAGCATGAGATATCACTCAGTTCTCAGGGTTAAAACAGGCTCCTTTTCTGTACTCTCATCTCTCTTGGAAAATACTTAATTCTCCCAAGTGAATTATGACAGAGTCCTCCCATTTTTCTTAAAATCCAATTCTTTTACAATTGGGGAACATCACTCAAACCCCTGACATCCACTTCGGCCAGTGTGTCCTGGGAGCTCACTCTATTTAACATTCAGGTCCTCTGCTGGAACTTTCTAGTCTCCTGCTACGTATTTAAGGACTCACTCTTGGCCAGGTCCAGAACCCTTGAAATTCATCTCAAACACTCCCAGCTCTAGAAAACTTGCCGGAATGGCAAAGCTAAGTAATATCTTACACAAAAGTTAAAAGACCAGGATTTGCCATACAATGTCTGCATTCTCCCCCTTGTGAAAGGTCAGGAACCCTGCAGAGAACCGTGAACTCTCAGAAGCAGTCCTTGCTTGACGTTCAGGCGCTGATGATTCAGCATGCTGTTTCCCTCTCCCTTTAGGTTTCTTTTTCTTTGTCCATGTGCCACTCTTAAAATTCCCACTTACAAATTTTTTTTACTTAAAAAAGAGAGCTCCAGTTTCTCAACGTGAAGTTTTGTCACAGAAGTCCTGAAAACACTTTGGCTTTCAAGGAAAATATGGAGGGGGCTGAAGTAATTAACTCCTGCATTGAGTCATTGTAATCTTTGTACTTGTGATCTAATCATACTTCTGATTACATGTCCTGGGACCTTGAGAGTAAACATGGGAAGACTCACGCGCAAACATCTTTGCTGCATTATTCATAATGGTGAAATTTGAAAATAACCTGAATATCTGACAAATGAATATATATATATAGAGAGAGAGAGAGAGAGAGATCATACCTAGATGAAATATCAAGCAACAGTAAAAATTATGCTCATATGTATTGTGAGGTATTAATAACATAAGGAAATCTGTAGTGTAGATGAAGAACAAAACAGGATAACACGTACAATTGTTAAAATTATATACAAGGAAAAAATTACGGCAGGAAGGAAATGTAACATTTTCAAAATTCTAGTAGAAATGGTTTTTAGAGCACTACAATTGCCACTATTTTTTTCTTTTACATATGCATGTATATTTCAAAAATTTGATAATTATTACTTTGATAGTGGGAAACACGTGCTTTAATTCTTGACATAAGTTATTTCTGTTATCACTAATCAAGTACAATAGGCTGACTATTAATTTCCTCAGTGCTTATTTATTTAGGAATATAAGCTTGACTATTTTGATGAAATTCATTCACATACCATGTATTTTCTGCTGTCATAGAGAAAGGTCATGCAAGACTTCAAATAGAAGGAAGTTTTTGTTTCCAAAATAAAGTAGTAATCAATAAAATTAAAAGAAACAAGGCATAAAATGTGGTGTAAAATATTGATCAATACTTTCCTTTCCTATTTTCTCTCTTCTCATGGTTTTGGTTATACTTCCTCCACTGTATTTATACCAGACTCCCATAGAGATAAGCATTAAAAGAAAGACCTGTGGTCTCCGCCCAGGACAAGGCTGATCCTTCCAGTCTTCTTGACTTCTGCCACCACATCAGCCAGCTTTTTATTTGCTTCTCCCACACACCTTGGATTTTTCACGATTTGAAAGGGACTGTCATCAGGGTCATCGACAAAGGACAGGTCCCCATAATCTTTCACATCATACTCTGTAATTAAAAGTTTAGGTTACTAAAGGAGATTACAAAATAGACTGTAGGATGATTCCAATTTTACCAAAAAAAAAAAAAAAGAACCTGGAATGGCTGTAAAAACTCATGAAAGTAAAAACTATGTCCTCTGTTACCTGACATCATCATCCCAACTTCACTGCACACCAGTGCCTACTGTATACTGGGCTCTACACAGCTGCCTGCTATATACTGGGTTCTCTGCAAATTCTTGACTCAAGTCAGGCTAGACATGAAAATGTAACAGTGATAAGCAGGCTTGGACTTGATGCATGGCGTCACTGTCTTGGGTTCTGTTTGTGTGCTGTTTACTTTTCTATGATAAGCTTGTTTTGTGTAGGTAATAAAAAAGCTGTTTTTAAAAAGAAAATATATTTATACATATATATATATATATATGGCTTCCTAGGTGGCTCAGTGGTGAAACATCCATCTGCCAAGTAGAAGACCTGGGTTTGATCCTTGGGTTGGGAAGATCCCCTGGAGAAGGAAATGACAACCCTTTCCAGTATTCTTGCCTGAAGAATCACATGGACAGAGGAGTCTGACCAGCTGCAGTCCATGGGGTCATAAGAGTTGGACACAGCTTAGCAACTGAACAGCCAACAATATATATTTATGCCCAGAAAAAAAAGACACTGATATTTTCTCAACTTCCTTACACTACATTAAGAGCCCTTGGATTCATCCCAAGCTGTCACCAACTGAAGCCACTCAGCTTCCTATTCTGCCTGCCCATTGTACCTGCCTCATAATGAGATTGTCTGAATTAAATAAGAATATATGATTAGCCTAATGCTTCCATGAGGTCAGGAAATAAAGGGTCTATTTTTATACTTTTTAAATAAAGAAATTGCAGGTAACCCAAAGATTCTAAAGACCTAGACTCACTTCCTAAAAGGCCCTGCTTAGGCTTCAAGGTACAGGCTTCATGTAAAAGTGTGATATGGGATCAATACAGTGTTCCAAATTAACCAGTCATGATGTACTGTACTTATTACATGTCCATGTGTATCCATCAATCAGTAACACCTTCAAGAGATTCAAGCAGATATAAAATGTGGCTTGTCAACTGAGGGATCTGGCTTTCTATTCTCGCTTGGGGTCTTTTTTTTTTTTTTTTTTAACTGTATGGGGTATAATTATTATTCACTAAAATACACTCATTTTAAATGTACAAGTCAGAAATATCCACAGACTTGCAAGTATCACTATAATAAAGATTTAGAATATTTTCATTACTCCCCAAATTCCCTCCTGCCGTTTAGGTCAATCTGTGCCCCTTCCCACAGGCAACTGCGGATCTTTCTCTTGCTATGCTTTTGTCTTTCCTAGAATTTCATATAAATCATACAGTTTGTAGCCTTTTGTGTCTGGCCTCTTTCATTCAGCATGGTATCTTTGAGATTCACCCATGTTCTTGCCTGTGTTCCCGTTTATCGTTGAGTATTACCTCCATGGTATAGATGTCCCACTTTTTGTTTATCCATTCATCAGTTGATGAGCATTTTACTGTTTCCATTTCCTGACTTTTATAAATAATGCTACTACAAACATTCAAGTAGAAGACTTTGTAGTATATGTTTTCACTTCTCTTGGTCAATTTCTAGGAGAAGATTTGCTGGGTCAAGAGGTAAATGCATGTTAATTTAAGAAACTGCCAAACTGCTTTCCAAAGTGGCTGTGTATTTATGCATTCCCACCAGAAATACATGAGAGTTCTGACTGGTCCATATCCTCCCCAACATTTCGTCGGGGTTTTACATATAAAGATGACGTTTACTTTAGCCCATACTTTAAAAATTATATTACTTTTCATCTGCATGCTCATGTGTATATATAGAAGTATATGTATATATGTATACATACTAGGATGTTAATGCAAATACTAGGTAATGTTATTCTTATTATATAACCATCTTATTTTATTTCTTTTTACAAATAAGTATCCTCTTGTTAGTAATGTACTTTCTGCTGCCCCTGGCTTTTCATTTTCAGTTTCCCTGGATCCCCTACCACCAACCCACCCCCTAGTTCTTCCACGCACAGATTCTCTAAAAGAGTAGTCTCACTGGAAAGACAAAATATCTGAGTGAGGATATTCATCCAACAATGTTTACTGAGCATTCTCCCCTTCACTGCGTTTTTTTTTAATAAGATGTACTTCTAAGGTTATAGTCAATGCTGCTATAATGTCACTGTGGTATAAATGTCACTTCAGACACACCTCCAGGAGCCTGGACCTTCCTTCAGAGTAAGAAAGAAATCGTGCTGATCAGCTTTCAACTTAGAAATTACCTTGTTCAAGCCAGCGGTTACCAGTGGGGAAGGGGTTGGGGAGGGACAATATAGGAGTAGAGGGTTGAGAGGTACAAATTATTACAAATAAAATAAGCTATAAGGATATATTGTGCAACATAGGAAATACAGCCAACATTTTACAATAACTATAAATGGAGTGTAACATTTAAAATATTATGAATCACTATTGTATAAATATGTAACATATAATATTGTACATCAACTATACTTTAGTAAAAAATTGATTAAGTAAACACTTACCTAGTTCTTTAAGTTTCTCAAGCAGACCAGCCTTTCTCAGTACTGTAGGGCCTTCTTCCACTCCTCCTCGTGGCTGAACAATGAAAACAGAGTAATTCAGATATTATCATATCATCAAATCCCCACAATAGAAACCTTGTTCATTAATCAGTTGAAGAGTAACGATCATTTTTTGAGTACCTACAGGGTCAGGTATTTACATGATCTCACTGCATCACAGAGAGGTAGATTGAATTACTCCTATGCTGAGTATGAAGATATAGAATCAGAAAGGTTATATAACTTTCCTACAGGCACACAGCGAACAAGTGGCAGAGGCTTAGTTCACATCCAGGTGGTTTGGATCCCCAAACTTGCAGCTTCTCTTCTCCATCACACTGTGTTAACAACACAGTGGACACGTTTTGTACAAAAGCACTCTGAGAGAGAGACAGTGATCCAAAGGAGAGGGCTTTTGTCTTTGAGTGACTCACAAGTGAGTAGGGGATTTGGATATTTATTAATAATCCCAATTATAATACTTAGAGATTTGCGTCAACACAGTTACAAGATATTGTAACCACAAAAACAGGATGTTCCTAACCCTGTCATGGGTGGACAAGTTTCAGAGAAGTCTGCAGGGAACAGGCTGACATTTCTGCTGAGTCCTGCAACATGAGTAGGTGATTCAGGAAAATGGATGGGGTGATGAAGAAACTTTGCAAACCTGGAGAGCAGCTTGAATCAAAACATAAGGTGAAAAAAGAGTGTGACATCAGACAGACCTACGTGCAGGTCTGCATGGTAGTAAGTTAGGGCTCTTGTGGAGAAAGGAGGCAGCAGGGAGAATCATCACTTGGGAGATGAACTCACAAAGACCAACCCAGTGTTTCAAGTTTTGACCTGTTTAAGCATGGTTGGCACAATTCTACCTTTGCTCTTTTTACATCGGGGAAGCTAGCACGCTTCTTCCTTGCAGTAAGTCTTCTCCAGCCTCCTGGCAGATAAGCCATCTAAGGAAACAGTTCTTTTATGTGTTTCTCTGATTCCAATTTCCAACAAGGCTTTTCAATAGAGAAAGTTACTCTGCGCTGTTAGGTGGGAGTGACAAAGTGGAAGTGTTAGTCACTCAGTCATGTCCAACACTTTGCCACCTCATGGACTACAGCCCACCAGGCTCCTCTGTCCATGAAATTCTCCAGGCAAGAATACTGGAGAGGGGTTGTCCTTCTGGATTTCCTTCTCCAGGGGATCCTCCCAAACCAGCGAATGAGCCCTTGTCTCTTAGGTCTCCTGCGCTCACCACTAGTGCCCCTGGGAAGCCTGCTGGCAGGGGTGGAGATGTGCAGAAAGACACCGCGTCCATCCTCAGGGTTGCACTGTGGCACCAAATTAAGCGGAAATTCTTCCCGCCTCAAATTACCAGATGACTTGCCCTGACTACCAGGCAAATCCTCCATGTCAAATTCCTGTCCCTGGCAGCAAGGGACTCCCCCCAACACCATGCTCAGCCAGACACATTTGCTCCTTCACTTCACCGCCCTTTTTTATGACTCCCGCCCCTACCCGCTCAACAAGTAGATACAATTTCTCCTTCTTTAAACTCCAATAGAGTGCCACTTGGCTGAAATTTTGCCTTGATTTTGAGTTATTTGCCATTGTTTTCTCTCCCTGATTAGATTTCTGTCCAATCTTCTCCACACTTCCAGCACTGTATTTTTTAGTATAGAGCTGACACTTAGTAGATGTTCAAAAACTGTCAATTTGATAAAATTCCCTGACCTTTGCCCTCTCCCTTTCAAACTTTGGAACAAATTTTAAACACTCCTGACAAATGAACTTATTTACAAAACAAAAATAGGCTGACCAACATAGAAAGCAAACTTATGGCTACCAAAGGGGAGATGGAGATGAGGGGATAAATTAGGAGTTTGGGATTAAAATATGCACACTATTAAATATAAATAGATAAACAAAGAGGACCTACTGTTGAGCACAGAGAACAATATTCAATATCTTGTAATAAGCTTCAATGGAAAAGAATTAAAATTTTATATATATATATGTAATTAAATCATTTTGCTGTACATTCAAACTAAAACATTGTAAATCAACTATATTTCAATAAAAATTTCAAAAATAAAACCATTGTGAACTTTCAGAATTATTAAAAAAATAAAAAGAAGAAGAAATCTTAAACATCCCTTAACTGATACTAAAATTCCTCCTCCAGATCTGTATAGGATTGACCAGGACGCTCTCCCCTCCCCCTTACATAAAATGACAGTAAAGACATTCCCACAGATATGGAGGGCTGGCTGTATATTTACAATAACACAGTTGTTCGGCTTCCCAGAGTGACACTTTTTAGCTTTTATTTTGCATCTGACTTAAAATGCTTCTCATGTTCTGACTTTTCTCATTGTTCTTTGTTAGCGCTACTGACTTTGAAGCTAGGCTCCAATCCCTAATTGACCACAACTCCAAGATCCACTGTACAACGAAAGATGTAACAGCGCCGGTCAGGAGCACAGGCTTTGGTGTCAGTGGAATTACAGTCAAAGCCGTGTGACCTTGAACAAATTACCATAGCCCTCTGAGCCTTAGCTAACACAATGGGAAAATAGATATACCTACTTTATTTTTGGTCACCACCCCCGCCCCTCAACCACCGCCCTGCAAGGGCATGGGCCTGAGGATGGAGTTCTTTCTCAGACTCAACCTTCTAGCCATCTGCCCTTTAATCCTCTCCTCTGCTTGTTTATCTAAATTTTATGTCCTTTGGCTGAGGACAGAAATTTATATGTTGGCTGATTTTTCCCTTCTATGCTATGGCTTAGAGTAGAAAACTCTCTCTCTGAGTTCTTACTATTATAAGACAATATAAGCTTCATTCTCGTGTGTGTACGGGTCAGCAGTGTCTTACTCTTTGCATGGCGCCATGTTTTAATAAGGAGCGGCTGTAGAGGCAGGAGGAATTATGGAGAATGGAAAAGGCACCAGGCTATGTTTCAAAATGTTATCCCCTAGAGGGGCTGTTATCATCAGCATGTGGCCTTCTGCTGGGGTCCAGGAATCAGAGCATGTTCAAGCCATTTCCTCCCTCCCTCTCTCCCTTTCTTTCTTCCTTTCTCCCTCCCTCCCCTCTTTTCTTCTTCTTTTTTAAATCAGTTATTTCATTGTGATCTTTGTTAGAACCTGTCAGAATAGGTGAGCACACTGTGGAGTTTGCAGTTAAGCCCAGCATTACAAGTTAACACCTCTTTGTCAGCAAAACCTCCCTGTGTTTTGGGAGAGAACTTTGAAAGTTTTCCAGGGGAAGTGAAGCAGGTTTCACTGACGTTTCAAATGCAGTTCGCATCTCTAACCTCTGACCTGTCCCAATTTGTTTTGTAATAAAAAAGTCACAGAGTGCAAAGCAAGAACTCAGAACTAAGAGAAGCAATACACTGGTCAGTTGGGCAAAGAGAAAGGTCTAAGAAACCTGAGAAACTTCATTTAAAACAACCACAACCTCAAAAAAAATCTGCATGGTGAGTTTTAATTCACGCTTTATCTTACTTGCTTTTGTTTTTATTCTTCCCCCACCCCTGTAGCACAAACACTTGGAGGAGTTGAAGATATCTGTAATCTCATTAGATTTACCAGAATGAGTGTGCCTGGGCAGAAAAAAAAAAAAAAAGGACAGTATATTTAAGTGTTGCTGGCATGTTTTAGAACCTGGGAATTTTGATAAATCCAATAGTCTTTTCAATGTGATCAATCTGCAGCTGGGTTTCCTTTTTCGCTTTTCATTTTTCATCCCTCAAAGAGAGGTACACAAAGAAGTCCACCTAGTCCATGAATCAACACTTTTAGAGAATCATTAAAGTGCTAAAATAATATAAATAACTCAAAAGGTTGATAAATCAATAATATTTAGCTTATTCACATTTTTAAAACTTAAAATTTACCACCCATCTACGAATTTTTCTAGGTATTAATTACATAACTAAAAAAATACATTTTCTTAAAATTCTATCTCCTACATATACACAGTAACACCAATCGTGCTAAGAGCATGGAAATCTAAATGAGTAGCTACAAGGCAGAAATAGTCTATTTCCAGTCAAAATTATTTTCTCAAAAAATGAGGAAAAGTTCAGCAGATTTAAATAAAACTGGCTGTGGCTGAGATTACGTGTTATAGTTACAAATCTAATGTTATAAGTGGATTTGTGACCATACTTATACAATGATGTAAAATGATGAAAAGACTTTCATACAAATTTCAGGTCAGGTTGTATCAGGCTGTTTAACTAACCAGACGGTAACACCTTGCTAGTTCTGAAGCTCCTGACTTTTCTGCTAAACTCCAGTTATGCAAAGCCAGGCTTTTACTCACCTGGCCCTTTGAGAAAGGAGCTCCGACGATCCCTACGGACTGTGGCTTGGGACTCATAATGCTCCAGCACTGCTCAGCACGGCACCCGAGGTCTCCAGGTAGTCGTCCCTCTCTGCGACTCTCAATGGCGGAGGGCACATATTTTTTCTATTTATAATTGAGTTGAAT
Organism: Cervus canadensis; assembly: GCF_019320065.1. Classification (NCBI taxonomy): domain Eukaryota; kingdom Metazoa; phylum Chordata; class Mammalia; order Artiodactyla; family Cervidae; genus Cervus; species Cervus canadensis. Next base: position 5,651,131 of record NC_057418.1, on the reverse strand, counting down.
CTGTTTACTCTAACGAGGAAGAGTGGCTCCACCTACTGAACCAAAGCAACAGTCAAGTCCAGCACGTTCATCCTCGGAATAACTTTGAGTCCTCCTGAGTCTAGGTCTCTAATTAATTGAGGTCATTCATGTAGCCAGTTCACACCCAGTTCACAAAGCCACCTGGCAACATTAATCTGTCCTAATCACAACCATGATTTCTTAATCATAGTCATCTTTTCTAACCATAATTAATTATAACCACAGAAGTGCCGTAGTTCTAGCAGCGCAAATTCAGAGCGTGGTACTTACTCTTTCAGGTCTTTGCATCTGCCTGTGTCAAAAAATCGGGGACTGGCAAGATGGTGTCTCACATCTTTTCCAGCCCTACAACCCTGAATTCAGTTTTCACTCTAGGATTAATGGTTAATCCACAAGACACACCTCACACACTACCGGGGTAGGTCTCGGGGAAGGCATATGACTTCCTTTTCTGACTATTAATTAGAGAAAAAATTAATTGCCTGATTAATAACCAGAAGTGTTACCATACTAGTTTTGAAATAGCATATGTCTGTTGTGCTCAGTTGTGTCCAACTTTTTGTGACCCCATGGACTGTAGCCCGCCAGGCTCCTCTGTCCATGCAGCTCTCCAGGCAAGCATACTGGAGTGGGCTGCCACTTCCTACTCCAGGGGATCTTCCCGACCCAGGGATCAAACCCGGGTCTCTTGCATCTCCGGCACTGGTAGGTGGCTTCTTTGCCACTAGCGCCACCTAGGAAGCCCCATGATACGCGTGGGAAAATAACAATTATTGGACTCAACAGCTAAAAGAAATATAGATGTAAAAACAGTCATGATTGAATTTTTATCATGTGCCACATGCTGTTTTGTTTTATATTATCTCATTTGATCATCGTATGAATTGTATGAGCTGTCTCATTACTTGTTATTTTACTGATTAGGGAACTAAAGCTCAGAGAGGTTGCCAAATGGCACACAATGGAAAAACCATGACTCAGTCATAGCAATTCTGGACCCATCTAACTACTGGGCTTTACATTCTAAACACAGATGAAGTGTCAGCTATGCACGTCAGGCCACTGTGCCCTGGGAATATTATCACAAATGTATGGAATTAGGAGAAATGCACCCTAAAAATTCTTCCAATTTTAAAATGGCACAATTATAATTTTAAAGGAAAATTCATTTAGTAGAGACTAATTTCTTTCTCTTATTACAGAGAAGGTTGTGGACTATTTACATTTCATAAGGACAGGAAACTTGTCTGCTGTAACCCTCGTGCCAAGAGCAGTGTTGACATGTGATTGGCACTCAATAAATATTTATTGAATGTGTAAATGAGGAAACCAAGGTCTTACAAGGTCAATTTAAAGAGGAATATTTTCCATGATCTTCCTTTTACTTGTGGATTTGCTTGCATATCCTAGCTATTTGCTTCTGGGATTTTGTATAGTTAACTATTAACCTCTTACAGAACTAAAGAGGACCTAAAAAGCCTCTTGATGAGGTGAAAGACAGGAGTGAGAAAGCTGGCTTAAAACTCAACTTTCAAAAAACTAAGATCATGGCATCTGATCCCATCACTTTTTGGCAAATGGAGGAAAAGTGGAAATGGTGGCAGATTTTATTTTCTTGAGCTGTAAAATCACTGTGGACAGGGACTGCAGCCATGAAATTAACAGATGCTTCCTCCTTGGAAGGAAAGCTGTGACAAATCTAGACAGTGTATTAAAAAGAAGAGATGTCACTTTGCTGACAAAGATCTGTATAGTCAAAGTTACGGTTTTTTCAGTAGTCATGTATGGATGTGAGAGTCAGACCATAAGGAAGGCTGAGTGCTGAAGAATTGATGATTTCGAACTGTGGTGTTGGAGAAGATTCTTGAGAATCCCTTGGACAGCAAGGAGATCAAATCAGTGCATCCTAAAGGAAATCAACCCTGAGTGTTAATTGGAAGGACTGATGCTGAACCTGAAACTCCAGTACTTTGGCCACCTGATGCAAAGAACTGATTTATTGGGAAATACTCTGATGCTGGGAAAGATTGAAGGCAGGAGGAGAAGGGGATGACAGAGGATGAGATGGCTGGATGGCATCACTGACTCAATTGTCATGAGTTTGAGCAAACTCTGGGATATGGTGAAGGACAGGGATGCCTTGGTGTGCTGCAGTCCTTGGGGCCGCAAAGAGTTGGACAACTGGACAACTCTAACAAAGAGTTAGCAACTGAACAACAACAACCTCTTATGGTTTCACACTGCAAATAACTTTCCTCAGTTCAGTTCAGTTCAGTTCAGTTGCTCAGTCGTGTCTGACTCTTTGTGACCCCATGAACTGCAACACGCCAGGCCTCCCTGTCCAACACCAACTCCTGGAGTCCACCCAAACTCACGTCCATTGAGTCAGTGATGCCATCCAACCATCTCATCCTCTGTCGTCCCCTTCTCCTCCTGCCCTTAATCTTTCCCAGCATCAGAGTATTTCCCAATAAATCAGTTCTTTGCATCAAGTGGCCAAAGTATTGGACTTTCAGCTTCAGCATCAGTCCTTCCAATGAACACCCAGGACTGATCTCCTTTAGGATGGACTGGTTGGATCTCCTTGCAGTCCAAGGGACTCTCAAGAGTCTTCTCCAACACCACAGTTCAAAAGCATCAATTCTCCAGCGCTCAGCTTTCTTGATAGTCCAACTCTCACATCCATACATGACTACTGGAAAAACCATAGCCTTGACTAGATGGACCTTTGTTGGCTACGTAATGTCTCTGCTTTTTAATATGCTGTCTAGGTTGATTATAACTTTCCTTCCAAGGAGCAAGCGTCTTTTAATTTCATGACTGCAATCAACATCTGCAGTGATTTTGGAGCCCAAAAAAATAGTCAGCAACTGTTTCCACTGTTTTTCCATCTATTTGCCATGAAGTGATGGGACTGGATGCCATGATCGTAGTTTTCTGAATGTTGAGCTTTAAGCCAACTTTTTCACTCTCCTCTTTCACTTTCATCAAGAGGCTCTTTAGTTCTTCTTCACTTTCTGCCATAAAGGTGGTGTAATCTGCATATCTGAGGTTATTGAATATTTCTCCCGGCAATCTTGATTCCAGCTTGTGCTTCTTCCAGCCCATCTTTTCTCATGATGTACTCTGCATATAAGTTAAATAAGCAGGGTGACAATACACAGCCTTGACATACTTCTTTTCCTATTTGGAACCAGTCTGTTGTTCCATGTCCAGTTCTAACTGTTGCTTCCTGACCTGCATACAGGTTTCTCAAGAGGCAGGTCAGGTGGTCTGGTATTCCCATCTCGAAGAATTTTCCACAGTTTATTGTGATCCACACAGTCAAAGGTTTTGGCATAGTCAATAAAGCAGAAATAGATGTTTTTCTGGAACTCTCTTGCTTTTTTGATGATCCAGTGGATGTTGACAATTTGATCTCTGGCTCCTCTGCCTTTTCTAAAACCAACTTGAACATCTGGAAGTTCACAGTTAACTTTTCCTAATCTGTAAATAATCTGATAATTTTATATATATCATCATTTGAGATTCTTATTTTTAAAATAGGCAATTGAAAAAAATTTCCCTGGCACTTTGCATTTTGAAAGTTTCACTAGTCCTTTCTACTCAAAAATCACAAATACATATTTCTATATTTTCTCCTATTTGCTTTAGTTTGTCTTTCATGCTTAGTTCTCTAATCCACTGATACCCATCTTTGTCCATTGTGTAAGTTTTCCGATTCTATTTTCCACTGTAGAGTCCGTCAGTTTCCTCAATAACATCCATTAAGCAGTCCATCGATTTTCACTCATGAATTCAAGTAGTATTTCCCTCATGTATCAAGTTCACAATTGCAGGTGTGTCACTGAGCTCTTTCTTCTGATCTATTGGCTTATTTACCCATAGCTACACCAGGTCCACACTGCTTTATTATCATGGCTTTTTGGTATAAAAGTGAAAGTGAAAGTTACTCAGTCGTGTCTGACTCTTTGTGACCTCATGGACTTCACAGTCCATGGAATTCTCCAGGCCAGAATACTGGAGTGGGTAGCCTTTCCCTTCTCCAGGGAGCATCCCAACCCAGGGATCAAACCCAGGTCTCCCGCGTTGCAGGCAGATTCTTTACCAGCTGAGCCACAAGGGAAGCCCAAGATTATATCCCTTCTCTAGCAGATGTTCCCAACTCAGGAATCGAACTGGGGTCTCCTGCATTGCAGGCGGATTCTTTACCAACTGAGCTGTTAGAGAAACTTTAGCAACTGAGCTATGACTATTAGGGAAGCTTTATGGTATATCTTATCATTTTTTTGGTCGAGAGTAGCATTTTTCTCTTCTTTTTCAAAACTGATTTAGCTATTTAAGGATCTCTATTCTACTACATATTCAGAATAAGTTGTTGGATTCCTTTTAAAAACTTCTGCTAGAATTTTTAGTAACTCTATAAATGAGCCCATAGAGATTTGCTGTCTCTCAAATTTCATTGTGGGTATATTATTTTTATACCAACATCTGAAGTGTGTGTCTTTGCAACCCTATGGACTACAGCCTGCCAGGGTTCCCTATCCATGGAATTCTCCAGGCAAGAATACTGAAGTGTGTTGCCCTTTCCTTCTCCAGGGGATCTTCCTGACCCAGGGATTGAACTCACATCTCCTGTATTGGCAGGTGGGGCCTTTACCACTGACCCATCAGAGAAATTCTCTCCTAATAATACAAACCTCTTAACTAATATCTCTCCTCCGTCCTTCTCTTCATCTCCCTCTCCACATCTCTCACTCTCTTTCTCTCTTTCTGAAATCTTATCTAGCATATCCCTGAAGATGGGACCACATCTTATTTCACTTTGATCCAGAGCCACTAGAATGAGGTTTGATACATAGGTCCTTGTGTTAGCTTCCTAGAGCTGCCATAACACACTGTCATAAACTAGATGATTTAAAACAGCAGAAATGTTAAGAAATTATAAACATTAACTGACCCTTAAAAACATTCAGGGCTTTTAAGGGTTGTACTGTGTTCCCCAAAAGATATGGTGATGTCCTTATCTCCAGTCCCTCAGAATGTGGTTGTATTTAGAAATAGGGTCATTGCATACACGTATCATTAGTTAAATGAGGTCATACTGGAGTGAGGTGGCCCTACTCCAATATGACCTGTGATCTGTAGAAGGCTGTAAGTCTTAAGGTGTTGCAAAGCCATGCTCCTTCTGAAACTGATATGAGACTCCTTCTTTGCCTCTTGCAAGCTTCTAGTAGTTTCCCAGCATCTCTACCATCCCTTGGCTTTTGATGCGTCACTCTAACCCTCCATCCTCACAGGGTACTCTCCCTGTGTCTCTATTTCCCCATGGCCATCTTCTTGTATGGTCACAGGTCATATCTGAATTAGGCCCACCCTACTTGGCAGAGTCTAGCCCTTTCCAGGAAACCACTCAACTTTTTCAGCCTATATACCATAAATTCTCTGGTGAAGGATAGAGCTCCTCTGACATATATAAGTGCATACCTTCACTATATGGGTGGTTCAGAACACACATTTCTATTCAGAGAGAGGGAGGCTGATGAAAGCAGAGGGCCTTACCCACCTAGATTTCTTGGTAAGCAGTCAATAAATAGGTATTTACTGATAACCATTTTATTTAGTGCTTGCTTCCATGTTTTTGGTTATTTGGGACTTGAGGTATAATATATAGACACAACCCTTAACTGAGGCTGAACCTAGGATCACAGATTGCATGAACTTGTCAGGCCCCCTTAGTCTCCTTTAATCATCAGAGTTCCTCAGGTTTTCTTTGTCTTTCATGAACTCCAGACTTTTAAAGAGTCTCTCAGTTTAGGTTTGTCTGAGGTTTCCTCTGATTATACTCAAGTTTTACATTTTTGCAAGAATATCACAAAAGTAATAATGCTTGTTCTCAACGTGTCACATTGGAGGGCATGTGATGCTGATTTGACCCATTGCTGTTGAGGTTGACTTTGATCTTTTGGTTAAAGTAGGATTTGCTAGGTCTCACCACTGAAAAGTTACTGTTTTCCTTTTTGTAATTAATATTGTGTGAGGTTAATTAATCTTATGAAATTATCCTGTTCTTTATTATACTTCAACCCACTCAGTTTAACATTCATTGTTCTTGACTAAAACTTGATTATTACTGTGACATTTGCCAAATGATGGTCATTTATTTCCATAATTTTTTATATTTATTAGTTGGAATTCTACTCTAAAGAGGAGTTTTTACTCCTTCTCCATTTGTTTATTTATTCAGTTATTCACATCACCATGTATTCCTGGTTTCCTGTTTTACTCTGTGTGTACTGAGTCATCATATTCTTTTATGAATGTTGGCATACCCCAACTCCAGATGATAGGTTGAGCCCTTCACCTCCATGGTATTTGAAAATAGGAGCCTTTGGGAGGTGATTAGGGTTAGATGAGGTCTTGAAGGGGGCTTCTATGGTGGGTCAGTGGTTAAGTAACTGCCTGCCAAGGCAGGAGACACAGGATCAATCCCTGGGTAGGGAAGATCCTCTGGAGAAGGAAATGGCAACCTACTCCAGTATTCTTGCCTGGAGAATCCCATGGACAGAGGAGCCTGGCGAGCTACAGTCCATGGGGTCCAAAGAGCTGGACACGACCGAGCACAAAGTCTCGAAGGAGGGGACCTCATGATGGGATTATTGCCACTATAAGAAGGGACACCAGAAAAACGGCTGTCCTCGAGGAGGAAATGGCAGCCCACTCCAGTATTCTTGTCCGGGAAATCCAATGGACAGAGGCACCTGGAAGGCTACAGCCTATGGGGCTGCAAAAGTGTCAGACATGACTTAGGGACTAAACAACAACAGCAAACATTGAGTACATATTAGCCAGCTTTTAAAAAAATCAAATAACTTGATTCTTGTTTTCGTTCACTTTAACTCACAGAATGTAGTATTATTGATGTCATATGTAAGAATAGCCACATGCTGTAAGTAGAAAAATTTGACTCATAATTTTATCACATGGGATATTTTTTCTTGGCCCCAGGTATTAATAAAAGGCCTTGCAGGCAAACACATTAATCTAACTTTTGAATACCACTTGTAATTTATAATTTTATTTTAGCTTTAAATTATTGTCCCATTTCAGTCCTAAGATTTTTCTTCCTAAGAGGCATAATTAACCAATGAAAAGTATTTTTTATTAGAAAGTAAAAATATAATATTTGCATATAAATGAGAAAACTTAAGATCAATACATTTAAAAGAAATAATGGTTTTAGATTACTTCCATGAAGAGCAGCTTTTATATAGAAATTTAGAAAGAAAAGAAAAAATAAGAATCATTGCTTAAAGGTATATAAAGATGCGAAAAATTTCAATTGTAAAAAAAAAAGCTAGCTGTCTTTCTCCATGGACGCACATATAAGAGGTCACATGAGCACACGGAGAGATGGAAGCTGCTTACAAGCCAAAAGAAAGAAACCTTCCTGGCACCTTGATTTTGAACTTTAGAACTGTGAGAGATTTCTGTTGTTTAAGCCACGTAGTCTATCATATTTTGTTATAGCTGCCTGACCTAAAACATTACCATTTATTATTTTGTTCTCAGATTACCCCAGATTTGGCCAATATTTCAAGGTGACTTGTGCATTGTGTTTAAATGACCCCATCTTTATTGAGCACTTCCTTACTTTCTGACACCACTTGTTCTTTCCCTATGATCACCCTGGCCCTAGCCATTTGTCCAAGGAGCCCCAGTTCCTTTTATTTGAGAATGGTAGGTGGAGACCAAGATCTGGGTGTCAGGAGTGCCTATTGGTCTTAGGAAATCATTGCCTCTATGCTTTTTTAGCAGACAGAGCTAGGAAATACACACACAAACACACACCCCTATTCCTGTAACCATCCATCCATCTTGAAATAGTCCCCTTCACAGAACCAGGACCAGACAATCTGGAGATAGTTTGTGGGAGGGGACACATTCACACAGAGAGAAGGCCAGGAAATTTCCAGGAAAGAGGGAACTCACATGTTTATGTGATGTTTCTCAGCAGTCCAGTAGGAAGTCCCTGGGGGCAGAAAACTCTGAAGGGCATCAGTGGCTTAGAGCCTATATAACCACAGGGTTTATCTTATCTATGGCTAGCAGATGTTGGGCGTGTTTGGTGAAGAGTGCTAAGCAGGCAGGCAGCTCTAAATGGCTAAGAATCTGCTAATTTGGTCTATGCTTAAAATAGCTAGCTGTGTAAAAATTTGAATTTGGTGCTGGTAGGCTTTTGGGTTAATTGGTCCCAGTCCTTGTTGGTGTTTTTTTTTTCCAGTTTGATTTACACCACTATATAAAGTCAAGGTCTACAGTATAGTGATTTGACTTACCTATAGAATGAAATGATTAACGCAATAAGTTTAGTGAGCATCTATCATCGCATATAGATACAAAGTTAAAGAAATAGAAAAAATATTTTTCTTTTGATAAGAACTCTGAAATCTATTCCCAACAACTTTCACATCTAACTTTGTTGTTGTTTAGTTATTCAGTCATGTCCAACTCTTTGCAACTCCATAGACTGCAGCCCACCAGGCCCCTCTGTCCATGGGATTTCCCAGGCAAGAACACTGGAGTGGGTTGACATTTTCCTTCTCCAGGGGATCTTCCCAACCCAGTGACCAAACCCACGTCTCTTACATCTCTTGCATTGGCAGGCGGATTCTTTACCACTAGTGTCCCCTGGGAAGCCCAGTATCTCACCATACTATGTAATTATTGACTATATTCCCCACACTGTAGATGACTATATATGTGTGTGTGTGTGTGTGTGTGTGTATACATGATTGTTTTACATTGCTGATCTCTCAAGTACAAACATATTTTAACAACCTTGTATTTTTCCTACCCCCCACAAAGGTTTATTGTTTTTGACATTATATTTTACATCTTTTTGTCTTGTATATCCTTTAACCACTTATTTGGATATAGGCGATTTCACTGCTTTTGTCTTTTAACTTTCCTGAAAGTTTTATGCATGGTTGATTTACTATCTTTAATATATATTTGCCTTGAAAAATGAGGTTTTCCTTTCATAATTGTCATGTTCTAGTTATGGCCTTTCCTCTCCTGCTTAAAGTCTCCTTAGCATTTCTTGTAAAGCTGGTTTGGTGATGCTGAACTCTTAGCTTTTGTTCATGTGTAAAGCTTTTGATTTCTCTATCAAATCTGAATGAACACCTTTCCAGGTTGAGTATTCTTAGTTATAGTTTTTTCTCTTCCACCACTTTAAATATACCCTGCCACTCCCTTCTGGCCTGAAGAGTTTCTGCTGAACAGTTAGCTGAGAGCCTTAGGCGAATTCCCATACTCATCACTTTTTTCTTTTCCCTTGCTGCTTTAACTATTCTCTCTTTGTCTTAATTTTTGCCATTTTTAAGTACAATTTGTCTTTGTGTGGTCCTCTTTCAGTTGATCTTGCTTGGAACTCTCTCTGCTTCCTAGACCTGGATGTTTCTTTCCTCTCTCAGGTTTGACAAGTTTTCAGCTATTATGTCTTCAAAAGAAGTTCTCATCTGTTTTCTCTCTCCCTTCTAATTCTGGTATGCACTATAATGTAAATGCTATGCTTGATGTTGTCTCTTAAACTATCCTCGTTTCTTCCTTGTCTTGTTCAGCTTCAGTGATTTCTACCACTCTGTTTTCCAGTTTGCTGATCCATTCCTCTGTATTATCTAATTTACTATTGATTCCTTCTAATGTATTTTTCATCTCAGTTATTGTATTCTTCATCTCTGTTTTGTTCTTCTCTATGTTTCTTAATCCTTTGTTAAAAACTCCTAATTTCTCACCCTGTTCATCCAGTCTTCTCCAGAGTGCTTGGAACATCTTTACAATCATTATCTTGTACCCTTTATGAAGTAGATTGCCTAGTTCAACTTCACTGAGTTCTGAGATTTTATCCTGTCCTTTCCTTTTGGACATAATCCTCCGTTACTTCACTTGGCTAACTGGCCGTTTTTATGTTTATGCACTGGTAGGTAGCTTATGTTTCCTGGCCTTCGAGAAGTGGCCTTTGGTAGGAGACCGCCTCTGCGTCCCAGGAGCTCTGCAGCCTCTGTCCGTGTCCCCAGATTGCCTCCTGCCTCTCCAGGAGGCTCTCCAAGATTAGCAAGGAGGTCTGACCCAGGCTCTCTTCAAATCACTGCTTCTTCCCTGGGTTCTGTCGCCTGTGAGATTTTGTGTGCACTCTTCAAGAGTTGTGTCTCCATTTGCCTCAGTCCTCTGGCTCTTCTGAAAGTGTTACCGGCCTTCAAAGCCAAATGTTCTGGAAGTTCACCTTCCTAATGCAGGATCTCCAAGGTGGGGAGCCTGATATGGAACTCAGACTATTCACTCAATGGGAAGACTGTAATTATCCTCTCATTTATAAGTTACCCACCTGGAGGCATAGGACAATACCATATCTCTGCCATTCCTTCCTCTGTCATAGTTACTTCTTTATTTCTTTAATTGTAGAAGATCTTTTCTGCTGGTCTTCCAGTTTCTCCCACCAATAGTTGCTCTGTAAATAGTTGTAAGTTTGATGTGCCCATGGGAAGGGGTGAGCTCAGGGTCTTCCTACTCTGCCATCTTGGCCACTCCCCTATTTGGTTGATCTTACAGTATTTGGCTGGAATGTCCTTCAATCCATGACATTTTATACCTACATCTATTAATAGACAGGTGATCTCAAGTGAAGTAATTTTGATTTTTTAAATGTAGGTTTTATTCAGTGTTTGAACCACAATCTAAGAAAGTGATATCCTTGGCCTCTATTTTGATTCACTGCTTACTGATCTCCCCAGGTTGCTTTTTGGTATCATGAAACTGATCTTTTTGGAAAGACACAATAAGAAGTGACCTTATGACATCTATAACTGCATTTGCAGTGGAGATGTTATTGAAGGCTTTGTGTGTCATATCTTTAAGTGTTCCCTACATGCAGTCCTCTGAGTAATTTCTTTCAAAACTGAGTTCTATAAAGTGTTGCTTGGCCTTAGAAACTGTAGGTTTTCTTCTTTTGGACAATAAATACTATTCAACTAACTTTTGGTGGTGCTATCTTTTTCAGGAAGCTGAAAGCTAAATTTTTGTCCCACCCGTAGCCAATTATGTTGGACAATATTACTTGACTATGTGTATGTGTGTGCTCATTTCACTTTCATTTTATCTGATCCTGATTTTTAGTGTATTTTGTTGTTGTTAGGTATTATATGTTACCTAAAAGCACTCTCAAATTCTCCATAATCTTAAAACACGGGAAGAATTATTGAGTTGGCCAAAATGCTCATTTGACTTTTCCATAAACGTTCTCATGGGAAAACCCAAATGAACCTTTGGCCAACCCAATAAATAAGCAACTGAATAGTAAATTTAAGATGCTTTTATATATTCTTTATTTTTTCTTGAAAAGACATAGACTGATTTATTTGTATCTGTTGAAAAAGTAGTCCTAAATTGTTCATGAGACCGTGGCAAATAGAGACTTGGAAATGCCAGAGAGACCTAAGAGTATAAAAACACAGCTTCAGGTAAGGACAAGTGGTTTCTCAATTGGGTAGATCTAGTCAGTGCTCTTTTCTTGGATTTAGGAATGTCCATCACTTTCCCTTCCCACTGAGGTCTACTTTCTGAATATGATACTTCCAGAGTTTCAAAATTTTTGCCAACAAGGCCATTGGAGGCAAGAATATAAATGGTATTTACTATGTAATATCTGTGTACTTGGTTGCCAAGCTCTATTACAAGTGATCTTCCAGGAAGATTTGTGCTATTGCAAGAAGCTTATACTGTTTTCAAGACTTTCAGGCAAGTGTATGTAAGCTTAATATTTGATGCTCTCTTTTCCATATTGACAAAAAGAAGTTATATGCTCATTAAGACACATATATTAAATAGTTTTAGTACTGGTTGAATTTATATCTCTGTTTTAAGCATATTTCTACTAATACTCCAAAATAAAGGATGATTAAAATACTTATAAGACAATGCTCATAAATACACTTGCAGGTTAATTTAAAAAAAAAGAATGGTAAAAGGAAGTTGACAAAAGGTAACTGATCTTTTCATGTATTACAACCTGAGGAATTATCTCCTACCTATGCATTCATTCAACAAATATTTATTAAAAACTTATGTTGTACCAGGTACCTTCTACTCTATTTTTAGCATGAAAACCATGAATATATATAAACCAATATTTTATAATACCAAACTCCCAAGGAAACTGTTAGTAACCTGTGTTTTTCTATAAAACAGACATAGTTTCAGAAAAGTTTTATATCCAAATGTGAATATCTCTGATGAGACTAATTAGAGACATTTATCATTTCAATTAGGCAACTCAATTATTCACTGAATGATATGTCAGATTCCTCACTATTTTTATTTTTCTTACTGACGATAGACTAACATATTTTTATTTTTAAAATGGGTGTGTGCCCATAGTAAAATATTCAAAATATCAAAAACACAAGAAGAAAACAATACCCACAACCCTACTTCCCATATATGAATTCTTCTAATTTGCTATGCCATTCTAATATTTTATGCACTTACATATGTTTCTCATTGGAAACAATTCTATACCTCATTTTATTCTCTTAGAGTTATTTTCTGAACATTTCTTATATCATTAGTAATTTTTAAAGAATGCTTTAAAGAAATATCAATGTGCTATCAAATGATCAAAGCACAAGTAACCCGAATGATGAATGTTTAGATTCACTCTTTACTATTCTTGAAATTACTGTGTCAAACCTTACAAGTTATCCATTCTACAGGCTCTCAAACAACAGCCAAGAAAATCCAATATTGAGTGAGAGCATTTTACCAGCTTAAAACAGAAGCAGCTCTTATCAGGATTAGAAGGGGGGTGATGAATCTTGTGCAGCTAGTTCCGCAAACGTTTCAAATGTTGAGTTGCAGGAGGAGTTCGGAGTTCTGTCATAGGAGTCTTCCCCATGGAAATTGATGAAACATGATATGAATACTAGGACTCTATACATCACAGTAGGATGGAAGATAATGTAATATGGTGAAAAGTTCATAAATTCTGGAATCAGAAATGTCTGGTTTTGAATCTTGAGTATTCCACCTTGAATAACATCTACAAAATGGGGAAAATAATAACTTTTAATGATTCTGGTGAAGAATATGTTAACTAATGTATATAATATGTCCAATATAGTGTGCATCAAAAATAAATGCCTAATTTATTGTAGATTGATTATGATTATTAATACTGACTGTTTTTATTTTAAAATTATATATAAAACTGAGATCATGGCATCTGGTCCTATCACTTCATGGCAAATAGATGGGGAAACAATGGAAACTGTGAGAGACTTTATTTTTGGGGGGCTCCAAAATCACTGCAGATGGTGATTGCAGTCATGAAGTTAAAAGACGCTTGCTCCTTGGAAGAAAATCTATGACCAACCTAGACAGCATTTGAAAAAGCAGAAACATTACTTTGCCAACAAAGGTCTGTCTAGTCAAAGCTACGGTTTTTCCAGTAGTCATGTATGGATGCGAGAGTTGGACTATAAAGAAGTCCAACTTATAAAGAAAGCTGAGCACTGAAGATTTGATGCTTTTGAACTGCAGTGTTGGAGACAACTCTTGAGTGTCCCCTGGACTGCAAGGAGATTAAATCTGTCAATCTTAAGGAAATCAGTCCTGAATGTTCATTGGAAGGACTGATGCTGAAGCTGAAATTCCAATATTTTGGCCACCTGATACGAAGAACTGACTCATTGGAAAAGACCCTGATACTGGGAAAGTTTGAGGAGAAAGTAGGAGGAGAAGGGGATGACAGAGGATGAGATGGCTTGACGGCATCACTGACTTGGTGGACATGAGTGTGAGCAAGCTCTGGGAATTGGTGATGGACAGGGAAGCCTGGCGTGTGACAGTCCATAGGGCCGCAAAGAGTCAGACACGACTGAGCAACTGAACTGATATGCATGTGTGTGTGCTCAGTCATGGATAACTCTTTGTGACCCCATGGACTGTAGCCTGCCAAGCTCCTCTGTCCATGAAATTTTCCAGGCAAGAATCCTGGAGTGAGTTGTCATTTCCCAACCCAAGGATCAACATATATGTGTGTGTTTCATTATTTAATAAAAATTACTTTATGAGGCAAGGCAGTGTCCTTCATCTGACTCTAGTGACGCCATGCAGCTATTCCAGGGGACAGTGACTTGCAAAAATTCCTTCTTCTGTGAATCAAAAGCCCACAAGCTCTTCAAAACAACGATTTCTCCATTCGTTGTGAAATAGATGGCTTAACAGAAACTGTTAGCAGAGCGGCTGATCAGTAACGAAAATTGATCTATTTGTCACTAAGGACAGCAATTGGAAGTTAAAAACCTCTACCCCAGGAACGGATTTTCTATCCTCTTCTTGTTGCTCAGTCGTGTCCGACTCTTTGTGACCCCCATGGACGGTAGCCTGCCAGGCTCTTCTGTCAATGGAATTTTCCAGGCAAGAATACTGGAGTGGGATGCCATTTCCTACTCCAGGGAATTTTCCCAACTCAAGGATCAAACCCATGTCTCTTGTGGCTCCTCCATTGGCAGGGGAATTCTTTTACACTTAGCACCACCTCGGAGTCCTTTTTATCCTCTAGTGTCATATAAATCACTCAGAGATTGTGTTTTATCTTTTCCATTAAAACAACTCTAAAAAATAAATTAGTGTTTATTAAATAAACAAAAAAAAAAAGTGCTGAAAGTAGCACTTGGGGCTCCTGCTCTTAAACAATAAATTAGTTGGAAGGAGGAAGAGTGCTGAAACATTACCTACAAAGTGCCCCTGTAATCACAGAAGGGCTGCCTAGTCGTACTGGACACCTTTAGTCTCCAAGCTAGAGCCACCCTCCATGCCAGGAGCCATAGAGACATAGGTGTGGACATCGGATTTTCTTCCTTGAGGGGCTACAGATGGTTATCAGGAACCAGAGAGTACATATCCAACATTTCAACCAGAGACTCAACTCTGCCTGCCCGTAAGAATTTCCTGGAGAGGTTTTAAAAGCATCAATGATTGGACTCCCATACCAGCCCAAATAAATCAGAACTTGTGGGGGACAGGGCTTGAGGATGACATATTTTGGTTTAGGCCAGCAAATATCAAACTTTAGCATGCATCAGAATCACTTCGTGGACTTGTTAAAGCACAGATTGCTACCCCACATCTAATATAGTGCTTTTGCATAGTCTAGTAACAAATGGATAAATAGTGCTAGATTTGCATTTGAAAAGAACAAATTTCTAGGACAAGGAAGGTTAACTGGTGTCCATGGATGGAATTGGCTTCCCAGGTGGCGCTACTGGTAAAGAATCCGGCTGCCAATGCAGGAGACGCCACTGACACAGATTTGATCCCTGAATTGGGAATCTCCCCTGGAGTAGGAAATGGAAACCCACTCCAGTATTTTTGCCTGGAAAATCCCATGGGAAGAGGAGCCTGGCAGGCTACAGTCCACGGGGTCACCCAGAGTCAGACACATCTGAGCACGCACGTGCACACACATGGGTGGAATTGTCTGCAGTATTTCATGGACTTGGGTATTTGCACACACAGAGACCAGCTCCTCACTCTCATAGGATTCTTAAGTGGGAGTACGGGTTTTATTGAAAGTTCTTTTCTTTTAGGCCTTTGTCTTCATAAATAGATTGAAGAAAAAGAAGTCATCTTTTATTTTCCCTAAAAAACAAATGTCAGTATTAACAAGCACAAAAATAGGAATTTTGTCTTATTAAAAATAATGAACTACTAAAGACATTAACTTCTTCATCCAAGAGCCAGTCTCTCCTCTACCCCTCTCACATGGTAGACATGGAGAGGAAGTCAAAGATGTGGATATGTTTTGAAGCTTGTCTATTTCATCAGCATTTTGCATTCTCTTGGAACACACTGCACACCTAGTTTTTTCCACAATACTGTTCTAGCCTGTACACCCAGTAAATGCTTCTCATCTGGGAGGCTGTAAATGGACTCTCCCAGTGTTTCTCTGTCTGTGGTCTATGCACCACCTACCAATGGACCACCCAGTGGACGAGTTAAAAAGGCAAATTCCTGGGACACCTGCCCCCAGTCTGGTGAATTAGAATCTGTGTGTAAGAGGAAAGTTTCAAGTCTCCACTCTCCGGTCCCTGAATTCTGACTATTCTCAAATTTCTCAGATTATTTTGAAGCAGATGAAAAGCAGAAAACTGCTGGACTAGGCTGACAATGGTGTTGCCAGTCTTCTTCGAAAGCTCCCTCGAAGGAAGAGGTTTAATACTACTTCCTTGACTGGAGAAGCAAGTTCAAAACAGGAAAACGTCCCCATCATAGGGTCCTTAGAGATTCTTCTTAGAGTGGGCACGCTACCCAAAACAGTACATTTCCTGTAATCAATTTCCCAAGAGAGGTTACAGTTTTCTAGTTTTAGGGTTGTGTGGATAAAATATTTGGCTGAATAAAATATTACCTGCCATGACTGCTAACAGTCATACTGAATGTAGGCTGTGCAAAATGTCCCTGTGGAAATAGAAAACTAGGCCAGCCCTTTCTGGGTGACAATGGCCATGAATAATGCACAGAGGATGCAGTTTCTTTTCATGTAGTTCTTACTGTGCTAATATTTGTGACCACTTTAGAAAGTAGAAAGTGCAAGGGAAATAGAAGGCATACCTTAAAATACATATCGAGCAAAGAAGTCCAACAACTTAGATGTTGCTTTCTCATATAGTGATACATGATTACGGGAGAGAATGACGAATAAGATGATTTCTTTGCAGATCAGATAGTAAGATTATCTCACACAGGGAGAGTTTGCTTGGTGTGAAAACTGTGTTAAGTATTTTACGTTTTTATCTTATGAAACCTCGTTAGTTTGCCACTTAACGTCTTTTAATACAATTAAATATGGAATAAAATTAAGAAAACATGAAAAAGTGGTCTAAATAATTGGAGGCAACAGGTGAAGCCAGAAATCCTGGTTTGTCCTCAAGGTTATTAGCTTCAGGTTCTATGAGGTCATCTGTCAGGCAGATTTATTGGACAGGGTTACAGTTTGGTGAACCACCAAGTGAAATGGCTTAGGGAAGCACGAAGCAGTCCTCTTGGGAAAGAAAAACAAACACGTTTGGAACATCCAGTGCTATTTGCTATTTTCACCTGTGACGCTGAGGACAGAGTCACCAGCATTCCCATCAGAATGGAAGGGCCCAGGTGTCAGTTAACATTTGAAAATCCTCCTCTGTTTGCATAGTACATAACATAAGGCATCCTCTAGAAAGCAGTTCCCTCGTCTAAAAGAAGTTTACAATCTACTCTGAGGGGAGGAAGATAAATTCTCACTTACTTTTACTTATAAATGTGTGTGTGTGTGTGTGTGTGTGTGTGTGTGTGTGAGGGTCTCAGTCATGTCCAACTCTTTGCAGCCCCATGGACTGTGGCCACTAGGCTCCCCTGCACATGGAATTCTCCAGGCAATTATACTGGAGTGGATCGCCATTCCCTTCTCCCAGGCATCTTCCCAACACAGGGATCAAATTGTTAACCCTAAAAAGCAGCCTGAGCTTTGCAGATTCATGGGAAGGAATCAAGAAATAAAAAACAAAGTAATGGGCCTCATGGAGACAGGGCCCCTGTCCTTGGAGGGGTCCCAGAGTCCAGGGACGATGAGGCATAAAGAGAGGAGTCACAGAAAGCGTCTACCACCACCTCTGAGCCGGACAGACACAAGGGAAGGGGGAGAAAATGAAGTCCCTGGTTACTAGCCATGCCCAGGGCACACTGGGCTTTCCCGGCTCTGTCTCTGGGGGTTCCGCCCTGTCTTCTCTCTGCATCACAGGCCTCACAGGACCCCTCTTCCTCCCCTCTCTTCCTGAGTCTATACAGCCTGACTATAGCCCTCAACATCAGAGTCTGCCAGAGGCACCAGTGAGGTGTGAGATTCCTGACCTCCCAGAACCCAGTGTTCTTCTTCATCCCCAGCTCCACCCTCCCTGGAGGTCTGAGTGTGCCCAAGGCGTGGCTGCGCACCACGCTCTCTCCGAAGTCAGCCAGTCCCTCTTTTCAGTAGCCTATAGTAACTTAATAGTATCTTAACTAAGCACGGGCTGAATTCCAGCAGTGATCAAGTAGCGCTCCAGCTATTATTATTCATAATAATGTGATAACAGCAGGAGAATTTTATTACCAAGATCCCATAGTCTGGGCAGTGAGCTTAATATTCAACTAGGACTGTAGCATCTGGGGCAAGCAAGGGTCTGTAATGTGACCACTTCTCTGTGAATACTTGCCACTGATGTTAATCATTCCTTTAGTCCCTTAGGGCTTCCCCCGTGGCTCAGCGGTAAAGGATCCGCCTGCAATGCAGGAGACCCCCGTTCGATTCCTGGGTCGGGAAGATCCCCTGGAGAAGGGATGGACTACCCACGCCAGGATTCTTGGTCTTCCTTGGTGGCTCAGCTGGTAAACAATCTGCCTGCAATGTGGGAGACCTGGGTTTGATCCCTGGGTTGGGAAGATCCCCTGGAGGAGGGAACGGCTACTCACTCCAGTATTCTGGCCTGGAGAATTCCATGAACTGTTAGTCCATGGGGTCCCAAAGAGTCAGACACGACTGAGCGACTTTCACTTTCACTTTAGTCCGTTATTAACTGCTTTTACTGTGTCCTCTGCTCTTGGGTAGCCAGATCTGCAAAGTTCTCTACTATTGGCCAGCATCATCCCAAGGTATCTCCAGGTCCACTCACCTATGCAGCCACATTTCCTTTAGAAGTGGGAGAAAACCCAAACCATCCTGTATGATATCCCTCATCCTTCTCAACATGTTTTGGCATAAACATTAGTGAGTTCCCCTGATTTTGCTCTTGATATTCTAAGATAAGACTTTCAGACTTCTAAAAACCAAATAGTCAAATTTTGTGGTACCCTCAAATATCGATACCTGGCTCTTGAAAGTAAAAAATCACCTTTCGAAAGATGAACATCTCCCTTACTTCACAAGAGTTCACAAGAATCTCCATAGAGACCCAAAAGGTAGCAATTTGACTCCTCTCTCATCGTTCCTATCTTGAGAATAGCTCTGCTCAAAGCCATCTTTGCTGCTGGGAAAAGGGAAAAAGAATTCTGGCTACTGAAAAATGCTGGCATTGGGAAGATGGCTAAACTTCAATTTACTATCTGCAATTACCATCCTTGTACATAAGGAGGAGGCAGAACAGAATTCCAAAAACAAACATCAAGAACAAATACCTGGGCACTAAGCGGAGAACAGAGGGGAGTAGGCCATGAAACTGGGATTCACATATGCACACTGCTGTGTAAATCAACGACTAATGAGAACCTACGATAAAGCACGGGGGGTGGGGGAGATGGTGCAGTCTGTCTGTAGGACACACATTAAGTTAACCTTAAAAATGCATTCCAATATACACATGCGTGCTCAATCACTTCAGTCGTGTCTGACTCTTTGCGACCCTGGCTCCTCTGCCCATCAGAAATTCTCCAGGCAAGAATACTGGAATGGTTTGCCATGTCCTCCTCCAGGGGCTCTTGCAGACCTAGGGATCAAACCCACATCTCTTATGTTTCCTGCGTTGGCAGGCAGGTTCTTTACCACTAGCACCACTTGGGAAGCCCCCAGTATACAGTTGGTGCAGACAAGCACTGTTTGATTCCATCTACACAACGTACCTAGAATAGCCAATTTCATAGAGTCAGAAAGTACCTTGGTAGATGCCAGGGGCCCGTGGGAGAGGGGAGGGAGAATGGGGAGTTGGTGTTTACTGGAGACAGAGTTTCCGTTTAGGATGGTGAAGAACTCAGGAGATGGGGGGTGGTGAGTTACACAGCAATGTGAATCTGCTTAGTGTCAGTAAGCGGAAGTGAAACTGACAGTCACATCCGACCCGCGACCCCATGGACTATAGAGTCCACGGATTCTCCAGGCCAGAATACTGGAGTGGGTAGCCGTTCCCTTCTCCTGGGGATCTCCCCAGCTCAAGGACAGCTAATTATGATTAAAGGCTTATGTTTTATACTGTATGACTTTTGCCACAATAAGAAAAAATTTTAAAACTTGGGTTTCTTTTAAATGCAAAATAATGAGGATAATAGAAACATTGAGGCCAGACTGAGAGACAGTGGGTCAACGATAATTTATTACAGATGAAGCAAGGAGAGATGGCACACTCCTTTTCCCCACTCTCCAAATTCAGTCTTGTTTAATCATTACTTTTTCATAAAGAGTATTTAGGTCAGAGTTCCTAGTTGTAAGCAAGGAAAGCATATTCTGGCCAATTAAGCTGAAAGAGCAATTTATAGAAAGGATCCCAGGCAGCTCAGGGAAGTGTTGGGTGGGCTAGAAAACCAGGCTCAAGGTTGTTTCTAGGAACAAGCTCCCAAACATCATTGTGGAAGGGAATCTGCCCAAGGGCACTCACAGTGACAGTTGCCAACAGATGGTACTGTTTATCCTGATGCCCTTAAGTGAACTGTGTCAAGTCTGCAAATGCCATGGTCACCCTTGACCTTCTGCACCAGGAACCGATCTTGCAGCTATGCAGAAGCCTCACAAGCCTACTGCCATGCAGGCCATCAGAAGGGGCATCATGCAGAAATGCCCTGCCTAAGTGTTCACTCTGCCAGTTCAGCCTGACTGGAGGGACCTAGAAAATACAAGAAAATGCCATTTTGCAAGGAGGAAAAGGGGAGAGGGGGAAGTGTGAGAATCAATTTTTCTGGGCTTTATCTACCCTTGTGAGGCTACATAGTCCCCCAAACATAGGAAGACAATTCAGAAGATGCTGAATTAGGAAAATTAATACATGAAGTTAGAAAAGGGTAGACATAACAGTGTTGTGGAGAGATCACCAAGATATGTGGTTATGTACAAAGAAGGGAAGCATAAAAATGAATAATACACTACCCTTTGTGTAGGAAAGGAAGGAAACAAGAAAAAAAATGTCTTAGCAAAAATAAACATTAGATGGCTAAAGAAGACACCATAAAAAACAGTTACCTCCATCTCTTTCCTAATGAGATGGAGTAAGGATGGAAAGAAGAATTCTTATCTAGATTTGTATTCTGAGTCATTACCTGTTAAAGAATGTCATTTTATTGAAACCTCAATGGTTGAAATTGAAAGCCAAACAAAACAAATGACCTCGGTTGTATATTAAGTTATAAGGGTCACTCTACAGAAGAAAGATGCATGAAGCCCAACTTTAAAACAAAATACCTTTACTGTACATTCTTACTAGGATGCATTTTAGGGAAGAAAAATCTACAAAAATTTTTTCTTAGCTCTTTTAGTGGTAATATTGATATTATATTTAAAAGTAGTTTCTTTACATTGTAGGATAAAATATGAGGGAAGAAAGACAAAACTTTAAAATTAAAGAAATTAAGTAAAAATATAGTAGTGACAAATTTTAATTGGAAATATCTGTATGAACTACTAATAAGCATAGTAGTCTCCCTGGTATGCTGCATTAAGAATATTGTTTTAAGTTTCTGCCTTCTCCATTGACCAGAGATTCAGTCATCTTTCTCTGTGTGGTACAGAGAGGGGAACACCCTCAGTGGATACAGGGTTCAGTTTTACAAGATGAGAAAGTTCTAGAGTGCCAGTGTCCAACAACATGCTTATAGCTAACACTACTGTACTGTACACTTGAAATGGATAAGATGGTGAATTTTATGTTATGTGATTTTTACTATGCTTTTTTAAACAGAGCATCCCAAATTGGATTTATCCAGCAGACTTATGTTTTATTGCAATGTTTCCTAAAGACGTGACTCACAGACAATGGCTGTTTCTTTTCAATATACACAATTTTCAAAGGCTGCACTCCATTTACGGTTGGAAATATGGACTGCATTCGTGTGTTGTGTTGTACAATGCATCCTTGTGGCCTATCCCACCTCTACATTCCCCGACTCCCATTCTCTCCCCAGTAACTGCTAGTTTGTTCCCCATATCTGTGCCACAGCTTTTTAAAAGCAGAGGTGGGTTGGCAGGGTGGGGAGGGTCGTTTATTTATTTATTTATGGCGGTGCTAGGTCTTCATCGCTGTATGCATGTGGGTTTTCTCTAGTTTCGGCGAGCGGGGGAACTCTTCGTTGCGATGCCCAGGCTTCTAACTGCAGGGGCTTCTCTCGTGGGCTTCATACGTGTGCTTCAAACGAAGCACAGGCTTCGTTTCCTCGAGGCAGGTGGGATCTTCCCAGACTAGGGATTGAATCCATGCTCCCTGCACTGGCGGGTGGATTGCTAACCACTGGACCACCAGGGAAGACTCACAACTTTCTTTAAAAGAGAAGTTTGCCGTAACACCATGCTCCGTGTGAAGAACTAATGATGCCATTTAGCCTGTGTCATCCCACATGGTGTCAGCAGTATTTGCACGGGAAAAAGAAATGCCAACCACAGCCTGCCACTCACCAGATCTCCACGTTTTCTTCTTGCCTTAAAACTCCAAGAGTATGAACTAAATTCTCCTGTTTTACAAAATTATTTTTCCTATTTGGAAATTTATTAAAAAGAGAAAAAGAGCAAATAATACCACCATCCAATGACTATGTTCCTTAAGAAATTAGAAATCAAAATGTAGTATATAAGCCATCCTAGTGAGCGTAAAGTGCTGCCTCACTGTGGTTTTGATCAGCATTTCCATAAGGGCTAATAGTGCAAGCGTAGTTTCATCTGCTTATTGACCATTTGTGTGACTTCTTTGCAGAAACGAATTTTCAAATTCATTGTTCATTTTTTAATTGGCTATTCGGATGTTTTTTTGTTGAGTTGTAGGAATTCTTTATATATTATGGATATCCGAACTTTATCAGAAAACATAGTATGTCACATAAAGTGAAAGTGAAAGTCGCTCAGTCGTGTCCGACTCTTTGTGACCCCATGGACTATACAGTCCCTGGAATTCTCCAGGCCAGAATACTGGAGTGGGTAGCCTTTCCCTTCTCCAGGGCATCTTCCTAACCCAGGGATGGAACCCAGGTCTCCCGCGTTGCAGGGGGATTCTTTACCAGCTGAGCCACAAAGGAAGCCTAAGAATACTGCTCCAGCAGATCTTCCTGACCCAAGAATCGAACCAGGGTCTCCTGCATTACAGGCAGATTCTTTACCAACTGAGCTATCAGGGAAGTCCCAGTATGTTACATACTGACTTCCAAAGTTTTACAAAAAAACAGTATATTAAATACTGATTCCCAAACTTTGTTATTAAAATCTATTACACAAGAGGGCGCTGGATTAACATATAATAGCTTGCCTTGTATAGGAATCAACATTTAAATTAGCTTTAGAATATAATTAAAAATAAATTTAAGCTGTGGTTTTTCCACTGCCGAAAATTGTCAGTATTCATCAATTGAAGAGTTTTTTCACATGTCATGGGGTAATTAATCTCTTTTTACTTCTGATATTACAAAAGTTTATTTGAATGAATCTTCCCAACACAAACACACACACACACACACACACACACACACACACACACACACACACACGACAAATGCCTGACAAATCTACACACATGCCTCTCACTTGATCCGAAATAGCAATCAGGTCTCACATTATTAAGCATTTTTCTTACCCATGAAATGTGTTAAATTAAGTAATTAGAAGCAGCTGTCAAATAAAGTAAATTCTACTGGTGATGCAGCATGTCCTTAAAAAGGTTTTTCATTGACATGCATTCTGAGTTTAAATCTTTAAGGGAATTATGTGTTATCATGAATCATAGTTCATTCTGGCAGGCTTGTTCCTCCTAGCTTTAAACTTCCCCATTCCACAGAGTTATTTATAGGGACCATCAAACCAAATCAGCAAAATTTTCAGGAGTGGGAAGAAATAACCAGATATATTTGTGTCTTCATTTCATATTTGCCCAGTAAATGTCCACAATGTAAAGATTTGAATGTATAGAGAGGGAAAAAAAGTCAGCAAGCTCTAATTAAAGTTCAAGGGAAAAAAATGCTCACAATCATACATCTTATTCTACAGACTGGGTATTCAACTTTGTAAGGACAACCCTAAATTTTATTAAGTCTCCCCCTGTTCCCATCACACTACTCTGAATTAAAAGCAGTGTGAATTCTGAGCCTCAATTTTCTCCTCTCTAAGGCAGGATCAGTATTCTCAATGTATTTGGTGCATTATGATGGCATTTTAAATAAGATAATGTTTATACATCATTCAGGTCAAACAATGTCTATTAAGTACTAGATATTCTTCTTTCCTTTCTTTTCCTTTTTTTCTCTCTCTCTTCTCCTTTCTCCCTTCCTAAGCTCTCTGATTTCAAAAGATATTAGGCTTCAAAGAGAGGCAAGATTTCTACGTTGCTCTTACAGCCATGTTCAATATTTGGTGGTTTTTATTTGTCAGCTTCTTCTTGCCCCTTCCCTGGCCACCCCCCACACCACATCCATGTACAAAATCTCTCCAGGGATGCTCCTTGGGGCTGTGCTCCAAGCACCTGGCAGAGTACCTGGAGCAGACTAATTCAGCTCTACTGTTTTGAAGGTCGTCTTCTTTTCCCATTATTATTCATTTCAGCTCTACTGAGGATGCATTGATGCACTATAATCAATAGTCTTAGGTAGGACCTTTATTTTCAGGTGAAAGAATCCACTCCAATAGTGAAAGATTTTTTTGAGAGATAGACACAACTCTCAGAATTCTTGGGGTAGTTGCAGAAACCAGCTGAACTTCCAGGAACTGCTAGTTCTTCCAAAATAGGGAGCTGTTGAATCAGAAAGCCATGGATGCCGATGCCAATACTCAGCTAGTGCCATGATCTCTATTAGCAAAGTGGATTCCCCAAACCCTGCCTTTCCTTCTACATTCCTCAGAGGGGCAGCCTCTTTGCATACTGGAACCTGAGCTACACCTGGAACTTTACTTTTAAGAGAGATTGAGGGAGTATAACTGTTAGTTTTAAAGCACAGGAAGGCACAACAGAATTGATATTGGGGAGGATTTTAACTGAGTCGGTCCAGAGAATCCCTACCTTCTTTGTTTTCTCTTTGGTTTATTTTCATATAATTATTAGAGCTTCTAAATTCATTATTGGGCGGCGGATCGGCCCCAGGGAGGCCAGTGGCAATGGTTGGATGACATCACTGAGTCAGTGGACATGAGTTTGAGCAAGCCAAGGGAGATAGGGAAGGACAGGGAAGCCTGGTATGCCGCTGATCGTGGGGTCACAGAGAGCCGGACACGACTTGGCAACTAAACAACAACAAAATTCATTATTAAACACAAGTCTATGTTCTTCTGACATGACTGGTGAGGAAGATGGATGTGCAGAGGTTCAATAATGTGACACTATATTTAGGACTGCCTATTTTGAAACTATATATCCAGAATATTTTAAAAAGTTACCAAACTCAGTAATATCACATTATCTATTTTTCTAAACAGATATCTATATCATACCTATATAGATTAAATACAGAATTTTAAACACGAAGGAAGAGATTGGTCAGTTTATTATTGTTTTCAATAATCCTTTTCTCCAGAGGTATTTGCTTAATCCCTGGAAAAGCTGGAAAGCTGTAGTCTCTGACACCTTAGATTTTTAAATTCACCTGAAATTTCTTTTTATCCTAGAATAATTCAAAATACACTACAAGGAAGAATATTATCAAATGAAGGATTGCCATAGTTTTTTTCACTGGGATGATTATTGAACAATGTTTTGGTTTCAACTTAACCTCTACTGGGCCAATTATGTCCGTCTATGGCCTTTTACAAAGCAATGGAAGGCATTCCAAAATGAGAGAGATTATCAGCACAACTGAGAAGAAAATTAGAGTAAACGTGGGTTCCTTTTGATATGTTAAGTAATTTTCTGTATCTTTCTTTCCAGGTCTGACTTGTGCTCTATAATTTCCATTGCAATATCACAAATCAGAGGTAATATTGGGTTTGCAGAGCATAGTGAGCTTGAAAATTATTAAAATGGCTCGAATTTTTGCTCCTGAAATCCTTCAAAATGTCCTTTCTTTCTTCCTTTTAAACAAAACAAATGCTAGAGTGCCTTTAAAATGCATCAAAGCTTTATGGTAGGTTCTTTATTTGCATTGCTTATTTAACTCTGATTTGAACTTTGCAAGTAGTTTCAATCAATGGCAACAGAGAAAACATCAGCAATAATAATCACTAATTCAGTCATTTAAATCAGGACAATGAATAGATGTTCCACTGAACAGAGGACATATGTGATTTAAAGCTCATTCATTTCCCCCTTCCGGTTATAGTGGGATGGAATGAACTATTATTTGTGTACATCATATTCCCAGGGTGAAACACAGGCATTCAGACTGAATCATTTGAGGACAGTTAAGTAAAAGGATGGGGAAGGAAATGGCAACCCACTCCAGTGTTCTTGCCTGGAGAATCCCAGGGATAGGGGAGCCTGGTGGGCTGTTGTTTATGGGGTCGCACAGAGTTGGACACAACTGAAGTGACTTAGCAGCAGCAAGTAAAAGGAAAAGCTGGCTTAAAACTCAACATTCAAAAAACTGAGATCATGGCATCCGGTCTCATCACTTCATGGCAAATAGATGAAGAAACAATGGAAACAGTGACAGACTTAATTTTCTTGGGCTCCAAAATCACTGCAGGTGATAACTGCAGCCATGAAATTCAAAGACACTTGCTCCTTGGAAAAAAGCTATGACAAACCTAGACAGCATATTAAAAAGCAGAGACTTTATTCTGCCAACAAAGGTCTTTCTAGTCAAAGCTACGGTTTTTCCAGTAGTCATGTATGGATGCGAGAGTTGGACTATAAAGAAAGCTGAGCGCAAAGAATTGATGCTTTTGAACTGTAGCGTTGAAGACTTTTGCGAGTCTCTTGGACCACAAGGAGATCCAACCAGTCAATCCTAAAGGAGATCAGTCCTGAATATTCATTGGAAGGACTGATGCTGAAGCTGAAACTCCAATACTGTGGCCACCTGATGGGAAGAACTGACTCATTTGGAAAAGACCCTGATGCTGGGAAAGATTGAGCGCAGGAGGAGAAGGGGATGACAGAGGATGAGATGGTTGGATGGCATCACCAACTCAATGGACATGAGTTTGAGCAAGCTCTGGGAGTTGGTGATGGACAGGGAGGCCTGGCGTGCTGCATTCCATGGGGTTACAAAGAGTCAGACACGACTGAGAGACTGAACTGACTGACTGACTGAAGTAAAAGGACCTTTTACAAAGATGTGGCAGAGATTAAGGAAACCAAGGTGAAGAGAGCGGGACTGAGAGTCTGATAATTGCAGATGGGTGTGGAAAGCTGTATCACCTCTGGACTCAGGGAGGTGGGGAGATGGTGTATTTAGCAGAACTGGATGGAGCAGCTCTGTGGAGATGGCTACATGGAAGGAACTGTGCTCTTCAGTAAAGAGACACAGACAGTCTGGTGTGGCCTGCTAAGGAGACAGTTGGCAGAAAGAAATACTCCGTTCACCCTTTTCCAGTCCTTCAATAACCTGCTGCTGCCTCTCAGTAGGAGGTGAGCTTAACTTGAAAGTTTACCTAAAATCTACATTGAGAAACAAAGAGTCAAGAATATTTAAAACGATTAGATAAGATCAAGACATACCCTACCAGGTATTAAGACTTATGACAAAATTGTAATAATTAAGACGATGTGACAAGGAAAGGCAAACAGAAGCAAAGAGCCCAGAAGTGGACCTGCCCACATTTGGTTCATGTTTATGTGACAGAGGCGGCAATACTGATCAGCGGTGCTCAAGAGGGCTAGGACAACTGGCTATCCATAAGGGAAAACACAAAATCAGATTCCTACATTACACCATATGCAGAAATCATCTCTAGGTGTGTGAAAGACATTAAAAAAATAAAGCTTGAACATTTAATAAGAAAATGTCTTCATGACTTTGGGTAAGAAAGGTTTTCTTGAATGACACATAAAATATATATGCCATAAAGGAAAGGGTGATAAATTTGTCAGCATCAAAATTAGTGATGCTTACAAATGATGTGACTGACAGGGCTTAATTTCCAAGATGCACAAACAGTTCATACAACTCAATACCATCAACAACAAAAAAACCCAATCCAAAAAATGTGTAAAAGACTTAAATAGACATTTCTCCAAAGAAGACAGTCAGATGGCTGAAAGGCACATGAAAAGGTACTCAACATCAGTAATTATCAGATAAATGCAAATCAAAACTATAATGAGGTATCAACTCAAAAGGTCTACAAGTAATAAATGCTGGAAAAGATATGAAAAAAAAGGAACCCTCCTACCCTACTGGTGGGGAATGTGAATTGGTGCAGCAGCCATGGAAAACAGTATGGAGGTTCCTTAAAAAAATAAAAATAGAGCTGCCATATGCCTCAGCCATCTTAGTCCTGGGCATATATTCAGAGAAAATTCTAATTTGAAAAGAGACATGTACTTAAGTGTTCATAGCAGTACTACTCACAATAATGAAGACATGAAAACAAACTAAATGCCCATCAACAGATGAATGGATGAAGAAGATGTGGTATATATACAAAATGAAATACAACCCTGCCATAAAAAAAGATGAAATGATGCCATTTGCAGCAACACAGATAGACCTAGGAGAAGGCAATGGCAACACACTCCGGTACTCTTGCCGGGAAAATCCCATGGACAGAGGAGCCTGGTGGGCTGCCGTCTATGGGGTCGCACAGAGTCGGACATGACTGATGCGACTTAGCAGCAGCAGATAGACCTAGATTATGGTACTAAGTGAAGTAAGTCAGACAGAGAAAGACAAATATACCACTTACATGTGAAATTTTTAAATGGTACAAATTTATTTATGAAACAGAATCAGGCTAACAGACATAGACAACAAACTTATGGTTACCCAAAGGGGAAGGAGGGAAGGACAAATTATGATTTGGTTTTAAAAAAATAAGAGTATTAACAACAGTACCCACATCTTGTGGCATGAATTCACTCCATGCCACCCTACAGGAAAAGTGCTTAGCAGACAGGCCTCTGGCAAATTTTCCTTCTGTGACTCAGCCACATTGATCTTTCAGAATGCCTGAAGCTTTCTTCAACTACAGACCTATTTACATGCTAATGCCGTGTACTTTACTGCACAGCATTCACTGACTGGGTAATTATGCACTTACATGAGCAATAGCTTGATTAATTTCCATCCCATTGCTATGCTGTTACATTCCACAAAATCAGAGTCAGCATTATTTTGGCTCGGAATCATATCCCAAGAACCTAGTATATTTCCTGGCTCCTTCAGTACTTTCTGGTTGAAAAGTGAATGCATACACACTTAATAGATATTAGCTACTGAAACCACTTTAATGGCAGAAAGTGAAGAGGAACTAAAGAACCTCTTGATGAGGGTGAAAGAGGAGAGTGAAAAGTTGGTTTAAAACAATATTTAAAAAAACTAAGATCATGGCATCTGGCCCCATAACCTCATGGCAAATAGAAGGGGAAAAGGTGGAAGTAGTGACTGATTTCCTCTTCTCGGGCTCTAAAATCACTGCAGATACTGACTGCAGACATGAAATTAGAAACAATTGCTTCTTGTCAGGAAAGCTATGACAAACCTAGACAGTGTGTTAAAAAACAAAGACATCACTTTGCCAGCAAAAGTCCATATAGTCAAGGCTATAGTCTTTCTGGTAGTCGTGTATGAACATGAGAGTTGGACCACAAGAAAGGCAGAAGAATTGATGCTTTTGAACTGTGGTGTTGGAGAAGACTCTTGAGAGTCCCTTGGACTGCGAGAAGATCAAACCAGTCAATCTTAAAGGAAATCAACCCTGAATACTCATTGAAAGGACTGGCACTGAAGCTGAAGCTCCAATACTTTGGCCACCTAATACAAACAGCTGACTCATTGGAGAAGGCCTTAATGCTGGGAAAGATTGAGGGCAGGAGGAGAAGGGAGTAACAGAGGATGAAACGGTTGGCTGACATCACTGATTCAACGGACATGAACTTGGGCAAATCCCAGGAGATGATGAGGGACAAGGAAGCCTGGCGTGCTCTGCCCATGAAATCCCAGAGTTGGATATGACCTGGTAACTGAACAACAACAACCATTTGTAAGTGTACGGTACAGTAGTGTTAGCTATATGCATATTGTTGGACACCAGAACTCTAGAACTTTCTCATCTTGTAAAACTGAAACCCTGAATCCACTGAACAACTCCCCCTTTCCCTTTCCTGACAGCTTTCTTTCTTCCCCCTCAGGAAATCTCACTTGGCAACTCAACAACAACAACTGATATTTTATTATTTAGTAACTTAACCAAGCCCATATAGCTAGTAAGCAAAAGAGTTGGGATTTAAGGCCCCCTGATGAAGTGCAGAAGTCCTTATCCCTGGGCTGACCCTATGTATCTGAGTCTCCTAATGAAGTGTCAGCTGGGTCACCAAACATAATAGGAGCTTGGAAAAGGGACATCTAATCCATTGGTTCTTTAAACCACTGGTGATTTTGCTCTACATGGAACACTTGGCAATGTTTTTGACTGTCATGACTAAGAGAGGGGATAAGTCGCCAGTATCTAGGGGGCACAGATCACAGATGCTGGTAAATACTCCACAATGTGCATGACAGTCCCGCAATAAAAAACACCTGGTCCTAATGTCAGTGGTGCTGAGGCTAAGAAAAACTGGTCTGGGCCATCCACACATTCATTTTGTAATTAGAACCATGTTTTAACCATCCCTGGAAG
The DNA here is from genome assembly GCF_019320065.1 of Cervus canadensis. NCBI lineage: Eukaryota > Metazoa > Chordata > Mammalia > Artiodactyla > Cervidae > Cervus > Cervus canadensis. Next base: position 5,620,374 of record NC_057418.1, on the reverse strand, counting down.
ACAAGAATCTTGCAGAGCAACCATTTTTGTTTTTGCTTTTTCTCCCTCAGTCACTGTAGATTTGAGTAATTAGCCAGCTCCCTAGTGAAGTCTCAGAATTCTGGATGTTCATCTAAGTCGCTTTCAGGTTTTCAGCACTTTGAAAGTTTATCCATTAACTCTGAAATCTTACAAAGCTTTGTTTTTTCTTTCTTTCCTTATATTCTGGTTTTTCTTCTTGGACCACTTACAGGACTCTGGGTGAAATCTTATTCTTTCCATTAACTTTCAGGTTTTAGTATCCAGTGGTTTTTCCATTCTATTTTCAACATTAAGAAATATTTCTCAGTCACAGAAAGATGAGGATAAAATGTTTTAACAAAGATTTTTACAGCACGGGGCCCCTAAGGGAACAATGCCTTTCACAGTTATGCTCCCGATCCTTTTGGTTGCCTCCGTGTACAGTATGCATTTTTATTTCACCCCAAAGTGAGAGTTGTTTTCTCTTCCACCCACAACAGTGCTGACTGCTAGTGACATATTAACTAAGGTAGATTGCATCATTGCTACCCAGAGACCTTAGCATGTGCTCTGAGTCAAGGATGCAGAACCGGGCTCCCAGAGAAGAAGGCGGAGGAAGATCCAAATGGAAACATCAACATCACAATGACCTCAGGGGTAGTGTTCTGGATCCAGAGTCTAGCTGGAGATGTTTTAGTATTATAGAGTGACAGGATGTAGGTTTTACTCATAGCAAGAGAGACATTAATAACCTAAGAAGGAATAGAAATGTCTCTGCTTAAAATATTCCCTGTAGTAAAAAATCTGCTGCAAATGGTCTGACAGTTACCTTGAGAACAGATGAAGCAGGACCTTTTCATTAATGAAGATGAGTACCAAGAAGATTCAAAATTTCCTCCCCCTCACCTTCACTGTTTAGGAGCTCAACAAATTACTTAATCTCTTTAAGCCCCAGATTCCTCGTTTTTTAAATGGGGCTGATGATGATACATATTTCACAAGATTGGGATAAGTATTAAATGAGGTAATGAGTATAAATAGGCAGACCACCATACCTAACACATAGAATAACTACTATTATCATTGTTATTACCAACCCTGGTTACTTTTGTACATTTTTCCTATCCCTCCAGTTCAGTTCAGTTCAGTCACTCAGTCGTGTCCAACTCTTTGCGACGCCATGAATTGCAGCACGCCAGGCCTCCCCGTCCATCACAAACTCTCGGAGTTTACTCAAACCCATGTCCATCGAGTTGGTGATGCCATCCAGCCATCTCATCCTCTGTCGTCCCCTTCTCCTCCTGCCCCCAATCCCTCCAAGCATCAGGGTCTTTTCCAATGAGTCAACTCTTCGTATGAGGTGGCCAAAGTATTAGAGTTTTAGCTTCAACATCAGTCCTTCCAATGAACACCCAGGACTGATCTCCTTTAGGAAGGATTGGTTGGATCTCCTTGCAGTCCAGGGGACTCTCAAGAGTCTTCTCCAACACCACAGTTCAAAAGCATCAATTCTTTGGTGCTCAGCTTTCTTCACAGTCCAACTCTCACATCCATACATGACCACTGGAAAAACCATAGCCTTGACTATACGGACCTTTGTTGGCAAAGTAATGTCTCTGCTTTTAAATATGCTATCTAGCTAGAAAAATCCAAAAGATAATCACTAAGACTGAAAATAAAATATAATTAAATAGGGTGAAATGTTTTTTATGTTCTGAAAATTTTCCTAGAGTATATTTTATTAACTGAGGTAAAGGAAACTGCTTCTTTACCAAATGTATTTTAAAAGAAGACAGGAAGACAACGCACTGATTGGAATTAATGTGCTGTCTCTTCTTTTGCTAGTTTGACTGTCTTGTTATTTTACAAGTTATAAACCCTTCAGCATTAGGATAATTTGCGACTCTCAGAGTAAAATGTAAAAGAAACTGCGAATATGAGAGCGTCAACAGTCATTGTATTTGTGTGAGATAAAATGAGGGGAACACTATCTGACCATATTACCTCTAATTTTAAATTTACAGATTCATGCATCAAACACATGAATAAATTATGTGTTGTGTTTTAAGTGTCCCCAGGGAAGGAAAGGCATTTTTGTTTATCTTTTTGTTTCTGGCACCTAACTTTACACCTACCAGATAAAAGTTTCCTGCTACTTGTCACAAGAACCAAATAAATAGTTTCTAAATGTTAAATGCTCATAACAAGTCTCGTATGACCTGTGTGAACTATTAAATCAAAACCTCATGAGAGTGCCATAGCCTGAGCTTTAAAGCAAAAACATAATACATTGTTCAGTAACTCTGGCTTTATCACAAAAAAAGTTAAGGCGAAATTGGATAGAATGAAACCGAATATTCTATTTATAAAGTGTGGCTAATGGTCGGAATGGGACTAAGGACAGTACGTTGTCATGGTGACAGCATGTGGGTTTGTTAAGCACAATGACAGTGTCAGTGTGTGAAAGGAGATTATTTGGAGAAATATTCAATTATTCTTTCTTTATTCAAGGGTCCTAACAACCATCATCCAAGAATGATGATAATGTAGCAAAGTAGCCAGGGATTTAAATTTGAGTCTGCACTCTCTGAACTTCAATGTAACAATCATAGAAGGCTGAGTCATTCACTCAATAGGCATTTAATGCGTGCTCCTGTGTGCCAGGTGCTTTGAGGTTGGGGACCAAATAGCTAGGATTCTCCACTAATGTAAAGCTACTGGTGTTGATAAGGGGATGTCTTAGTCCACTTGGGCTGCAGACCAGGTAGCATCCAAAGTAAGAGAAATTTATTCCTCGCAGTTTTATAGGCTGGAAACCCAAGATCAAGCTTCTAGCATAGTTGGTTAAGGGCCGTTTTCCAGGACGCAGATTTCTCATTGTACCCTCACATGGCAGAAGAATGGGCAAAGAATCTCTCTGGAGTCTCTTTTATAGGGGCACTCATCTCATTTACGGGCTTCCATGGTGGCTCAGCTGGTAAAGAATCTGCCTGCAATGCAGGAGACCTGGGTTTGATCCCTGGGTTGGGAAGATCCCCTGGAGAAGGGAATGGCTACCAACTCCAGAATTCTGGCCTGGAGAATTCCATGGACTATATATATATGTCCATGGGGTCACAGAGTCAGACACGACTGTGTGACTTTCACTTTCATCCCATTAATGAGGGCACCACTCTCATGACCTAATTACCTCCCAAAGCCATCACCTCCTAAGAGCATCACCTTCTGGGTCAAGATATCAACATATGAATTTTAGGAGTACACAAGCATTTAGGGAATAGCAGGGGGTAACGTTAAAAGACGCTTACTCCTTGGAAGGAAAGTTATGACCAACCTAGATAGCATATTAAAAAGCAGAGGCATTACTTTGCCAACAAAGGTCTGTCTGGTCAAGGCTCTGGTTTTTTCAGTGGCCATGTATGGATGTGAGAGTTGGACTATAAAGAAAGCTGAGTGCCGAAAAATTGATGGTTTTGAACTGTGGTGTTGGAGAAGACTCTTGAGAGTCCCTTGGACTGCAAGGAGATCCAACCAGTCCATCCTAAAGGAGATCAGTCCTGGGTGTTCACTGGAAGGACTGATGTTGAAGCTGAAACTCCAGTACTTTGGCCACCTCATGCGAAGTGTTGACTCATTGGAAAAAACCCTGATGCTTGGAGGGATTGGGGGCAGGAGGAGAAGGGGACGACAGAGGATGAGATGGCTGGATGGCATCACCGACTCGATGGACATGGGTTTGAGTAAACTCCGGGAGTTTGTGATGGACAGGGAGGCCTGGCGAGCTGCGATTCATGGGGTTGCAAAGAGTCTGACATGACTGAGCGACTGAACTGAACTGAACTGAACTGAAAGTGAGAAAGTTACTTGGTTTCTTTGACGCTTTGTTTCCTTTCTTGTTCTATCATTATACCCACAGAGAATATTGTTAGAATCCCTTCAGGGCCCTGTGAGTCTCCCTTCCTCCCTGGAATCCAACTGTCTTTAGAGTTTAACTTGTTCATTTGACATGTGTTACTACATTTTATAATGTGGCCTTACCCATTATAAAAGCCATATCATAATCATGAAATAACATGGGCTGCATGAAGTAACTGTAGTACGTAACTTGTTAAAAAGAAGCTAAATAGAGAGGAGGAAGGTGAGAGAGGACTCACAGAAGTAGAGACTATGCACATGAAAGCACGATGGAGAAGGCAGGGAGGTAAAGCAGGAAGGAGAAAAGAACGAATGCAAAAGTGGAGGTGGCTGACCTAAAGCACTGAGGTGGAGAGGAGCCATTCTCCAACACAGCCTATGTTTGTATTTCTGCATTCTGATCATTTTGTATTTTGACTCTCTCTTCTTTCTTCTTCTTATTCCTTTGATAAACTTTTTATTTAAAAATAACTGTCAACTTACAGAAAACTTGCAAAGATGGTACAGAGAGTTTCCACACACCTGTATTAGCCTGCTAGGGCTGCCACAATGAGGTACCATGGGCTGGGTGGAAAACATTTGTTTTCTCTCAGCTCTGGAGACCAGAAGTCTGAGATCAAGGTGCCATCAGACTTGGTTTCTGGTAGGGCCTCTCTTCTTGGTTTCTAGACAGTAGCCTTCTTGTTGTGTCCTTCTTGGCCATTTTGTATGCACAGAAAAGGGGGAGGGAGATCTGGTGTCTCTTCCTCCTCTAATAGGGCTTCCCAGGTGGCGCTAGTGATAAAGAACCTGCCTGCCAATGCAAGAGACATAAAAGACACAGGTTCAATCCCTGGGTTGGGAAGATCCATTGGAGGAGGGCATGGCAATCCACTCTAGGATTCTTGCCTGAAGAATCCCACGGAGAGAGGAGCCTGGCAAGCTACAGTCCATGGTATCACGAAGAGTCAGATACAAGTGAAGCGACTTAGCACACCTCTTCTAATAAGGCTACCAGTCCCACCAGATTAGAGCATCACCCTTATGACCTCATTTCACCTTAATGGTCTCCCTAAAACCCTTGCTCCAAATACAGTCATACTGGGGGTAGAAGACACAATTCATAGTCCATGGCAATACTTGCTGGCAGGCTATAGCTCATTAGCTCACAATCTCTCTTTGGGGAAGGTGGACAAAGAAAGGGTAGAAGAAAATCCTACACACTCCCTACTAAGATTTCCTTTTAGTTGAAAAGTTATGTGCTCATCTTAAAATCAAGATTTTCTTATTAAAAGAAAAGGGGGAGTAAATATTGTTAGGTAGCCAGTGTCTGACACAAGGTCTAATATAGCTTGGTATTTGGTGACTCCTAGTTCTTCTGACTTTGAAAGCAAGAATACATCTGAACTACGTGAGTACAGATGAATCTAAAAACCACTGAAGCTTGAATTGGTTATGAGTGGTTAATTGTAAGGGGAAAGTGAAGTTGGGGGAAAAAATTCAAAGATGGTTGAGTTCAGAGTAAGCAAAACTAGGAAGTTTAGAGATCCATGAGGAGATAATAATAGGATGGAATAGAATAACGTGAGAATTTTCAGTTTAAGAGGTCTGTGGGGTCCAGATTCTTGGGGCCAGGGAATGAAAGGTGGTGGATGTAATGAAAACTGTTGAGCATGGCTGAGAGCAGTACATATAAATGCTTCATTTTCTGATTGGCATGAAATGTTGGGACAAGTTTTACATGCTCTGCATTCAAATTCAGTAAGACAGGCATATGATCCCAGAGGAATCTGAATTCAAGGAGTTGCTTCTCTGTAACAGTCTGTTAATTGTTGAAGCCTGAGACAGGGCCTTCTATTCCTAATTCAATCTCAGTTATTATCCATAAGTTATCAAAATGGCAGAAGGATAGATTTTTTTCCCAGTGGCATAAAAACCTCTTTCTGTTCATGAGGAATCTGCCTCTGTTTCAAGAAGGGAAAGATTAGACATTGTGACGTGGGAAGTTCATAGCTCTGGATGGAAGAAAAGGTATCACTGAATAACAAGATCTTTCATAAATTTAAATTTAGAAGTATAACCTTCTGAATATTTTCCTAGAAATCATGAAGCTCTTGATTACTGTAAAACAATTTGAAAGCAGTCAGAGCAGAGTAGATCTACCTCAGCGCCATTAAATATGCTAGTTTTATTTCCTTTCTGTCCTTTATGCTCTACTTACTCTAAACATCTTTAAATTATTCATTGCACTGCAGGGAAATCTCTCAAAATGACTGTCTTTATGTGATCACTCATACTAAATGAAAGTGGTCCCTCCTCTCCCAACTTTGTTTACTGATCATTCAGAAGTCCCTTCTGTATCCAATAGCCTCACTCTCCACCACAAGCCTTGCCACTAATTTGGACATCTTTCCTACCCATGTTGAAAATTTACCACTCAGTTATCTCGGCTTCAGGACTTTATCAGTGAATTGAGAGTACTCCACAGAGCCAAAGAAATTAATAGATTAGAAAGCAAACAGAAAAGTAGAATCAATAAGTAGAATCAGAGCTTTTTCTTCTAAAAAGACAGTAAGAAGAAAAAGGATAGCTAAGATTAACCAACAGAAGAGATAAAAAAGGAAAAATTATCAATGAGAAAGACAGTAAAACCACAAATAAGGATATATTTGAAAGATCATAATAAAGTATCACATGTAACCTTTTGCCAACAAATTTGAAGGTCAGGTGGAACTGCAGATATTTCAGAAAAATAATTTTTATAATTGATTCAAGAATAAATAGAAAATCAGAATAGAACAATAGTCACTGAAAAAATATTTAACTTATCAAAGATCTACTTCTAAAAATGTGTCTTAGTCAAAGAACAGATGGCTCATCTTTTGCTGAACATGCAAAGATAGAAATCTTTCGCATTTTGGAAAACTAGCATGTCTCATATACTAAATCTGATATAGATAGACAGCACAATAAGTAAAACATAGATCAATTTCATTTATGAATATGGTGATTTCTTTTTTTTTTTTTGGTGTGCTTTCTTAAACAATGAAGTTTTGGATGGAATTTTTGTGCCAAATAACTCCAGCTTTCTTCCGCTTCCCTCATAAATCCTCCATTCCCATGCTGGGGTATGATGGAAGGTTAAAGGAATAGGGAGTGGAATTTGGAACTCCGGGAAAGACAAAGGCAGACCCCAAAATGTAGTTTAAATAAATTCTGAGGTGTTTACAGATGACTTGAAAGTTTTCACAGCCCTGCTTTCAAATCTAACAGCTTGTGATTGATTAGCTCACAAAGCTGAAGTGATAGTTAGCAGTTTGTATAGACTCTGGAGCAGAGGGTTCCTCTGGCATCTAATGCCTGATGATCTGAGGGAGAGCTGATGTAATAATAATAGAAATAAATTGCACAATAAATGCAATGTGCTTGAATTATCCGGAAACCATCCCCCACCCCTCCTCAATGCAAGGGAAAATAGTCTTCTATGAAGCTCGTCCCTGGTGCCAAAATGGTTGGTTACCACTGCTAGAGGTTGCAACCAAGAGACTCAGGTCTCCCAGGAGCAAACACCTTCTGCTTCAGCTCATGCAGTCTGCATGTGATGGATTTCTATGTGTGATTCTCAATCTCAGGATCAACACATCACAGTAATCAGGTGAGTGACTGCTTCTTAGCTTGACCCAAGACAACTTAATTTTTTTGGATCATGTTCAGAAAATATGATCCAGGGATGATTAGATGGTAATATGAACATGGAAGTATTTCTTACCAGCTGGCTTTAAAGTGAAAGAGGAAGACTGCCAAATTCAGGTGGGAAAGCCTTAGAAATCAGACACACACACACACATTTTCTCTCCAAATCACACCATGGCTAAGATGATCTAAACAGAGGTTGGTAGCCCACTAGGTTGCTGCAGCAACCCCTCCCAGCCCACATGCTCTCTGGTAATATAATCTGGTCATTCCCTCATCAAAAGGTGGAGTCTGTTTTCTCTCCTCTTAAATCTGAGCTCATCCCGTGACTTATTTCTTTGTAAACTTTTTATTTTAAAATAACCTCAATTTGTAGAAGAATTATAAACATACTACAGTGGGTTCCTATGTACTTACTTCACCCAGCTTCCCATGATGTTAACATCTTACGTAAGCAGGATACATTTCTCTGATATATTTTGATCAGAAACCATTTGGAATTCAATGGTTTGTGTGTACTTTCTTAGACTAGGTTTGGAATTTCTTAAAGCCCAACATCCACTCAGAGAAAAGCCAGGTATCCATGTGAGAGAAGAACCAAGGCTTCAGCCAGTAACTCAATTCAACTCTTGGCTGGCCCCTGGCGCCAACAGCCAGCAACTTGAGAGAGGCCATTCTGGCCCTTCCAGCCATCCCAGTGCTCAGCTGACATGCAAGAACGCAGGAGAGCCATCTGGTCAACTCATAGCATTGTGAGACAAAATAAATTGCTATTGCTTTAAGCCTCTAAGTTTGGAGGTAATTTATTATGCACCAGTACATAACTGAAACACCAACTTTAGCTAGTTTGACATTTGTACTGAGAACTAAATAAAGCTACGGCAGGCAAGCTGGGTCCAAGGAAGAAGAGGAAATGATACAAATAAAAAACAGTTTGGATAAGCAGTATTCTATCCCTCTAATTCAAGCATGCTAGTCATTCTTATTATTAGACTAAATATAGAGTCAAGGTGTTTTTAAGTGATAAACCTCAGCTTCGGGGATGGGGGACTCAAAGATCAACACAACTACTGGAGAAAGGCTGATAAGAAAGTCTTTTAAATTCTGGTTTGAATTAAATAATGTATATGTTTACCTATTCAAAAGTTATATCTACAAAAAGAATCTGCAGACACCTGAACTAATTTGGTTAGTCACACATTTCTTCTAAGCTTAGCAGTGAAATTAGCAGTTGCAAAAATGGCAAAAAAAAAACAGTACCCTTTGAGAATTTTCTTTTAATTTCCTAGATCAGGAGCCAGCAAACTTTTTCTGTCAAGTATCAGACAGTTTAGGGTTTGCAGGCCAAGAGACAAAATCAATGGTACTATATAGAAACTTATACAAAAAGGGAGATTTTTATTAATAAAAGTCAAGGTCTACATGGCTTGGTGGTTAAGAATCCACCTTCTAATGCAGGAGACACAGGTTCAATCTCCTGGTCAGGAAGATCCCCTGGAGTAGGAAATGGTAACCCACTCCAGAATTCTTACCTGGAGAATCCTATGGACAGAGGAGCCTGGCGGGCTACAGTCCATGGGGAGTCGGACACCACTGAGCACGCACACACACATGCAAGGTATAATCAGGAAATGTTTTCTTTGTAATATAGGTCTATTAATGAGAAAAGTAGAACTGTTTTTTGTGGGGCATAGTGACTTCCTTATTGGGGTTCAAATGTAAAAACCACCCTTAGCTCATGGATCATGCAAAAACAGGGGGCATTCAGATTTCATGCCATGTGTAGCTTGTCACCCTCTGCTCCTTTGGGGGAAGCGATTTTGCCATGGGTCCTGAGCATTCCTGCACATCCAAGTATGTCAAGACTGCAAGACCCTGACTGATATTTTCTAGGCCATTTTCAGGATGTGTTTGCAGGAACTGATCTTGAGGAATGAGGTACATCTCCCCAAGACTAAGAGTACAGTCACTCTAAAAGTGGGAGATTCCCCAAGATCCGTGTTCTCCTGTAATGCAACTCAATGTGTCTACAGGCATCCATCAAGGGCTCTTTGCATAGCCCCCAGACTTGAAGGTTATGGGAAACTGATACAAAGGAACCTGGAAATCTATCTCCTGCGTTTGTTGTAATCTCTCTCACCCCAGGGTCTCATGTCTTCTGTCATCATCCATGATAACTTCTTAGCTTGTTATAAGGATTAAAGTCTCAGACCCTTCATGGTTCTTGTTATGAATCCTAAATATAAATTTAAAAAACAATAAGAACCTACTGTATAGCACAGGGAACTATACTCAATATCTTGTGATAATCTGCAACAGAAAATATCTGAAAAAATATATGTACATATGTGCGTGTGTATATATATATGTGACTGAATCACTTTGTTGTATACCAGAAACACTGTAAATTGACTATACTTCAATTTTTTTTTAAAAGAGCTAAGGTTTTTAAGAGACAATCAGTTCCACACTGGCTGAAGTAAGAAAGCAGAGAGGAGGCTTACCGAAGGGCTTTGTGTCATATCAGAGTCATAATGGAGAGCTGTGGAGGTGGTATTTGGTGGAGCAGAAGGCCACAGTGAAGATGGCCAAGGTGTCTACATCACACACCCTCCGCCTCCCATCCCCAAGCGCAGCTTCCCCAGGCAATGGTTACAGGTCCTCGTCCCCAGCTTCTGCTCAGCCCCATTCACCCGTCCCCCTGCCTCACTTATACGCTCTCCCTTGACCCACATCCTGGTCAGCTAACGCCAGCTTCAGACCCTTTCCCTTGACATCTGCCAGCCACAATACAGTCCTGACCAACAAGTGGAGGTGTGTAGAGTGGGTCATCTAGAAGAGTTTGCTAGCAGAATGAAAAAGCTCAGACTCATCTGACACAACCCATTTACCCCTTCCTGCAGTTTTCGTGTCGATTTTGTGGAGCAGTTGGCAAACTTAGCATTCAGTTCAGTCGCTCAGCCGTGTCCAACTCTTTGCGACCCCATGAACCGCAGCACGCCAGGCCTCCCTGTCCATCAGCAACTCCTGGAGTTCACCCAAACTCACGTCCATTGAGTCAGTGATGCCATCCAGCCATCTCATCCTCTGTAGTCCCCTTCTCCTCCTGCCCCCAATCCCTCCCAGCATCAGGGTCTTTTCAAAGGAGTCAGCTCTTTGCATCAGATGGCCAAAGTACTGGAGTTTCAGCTTCAGCATCAGTCCTCCCAATGAACACTCAGGACTGATCTCCTTTAGGATGGACTGGTTGGATCTCCTTGTAGTCCAAGGGACTCTCAAGAGTCTTCTCCAACACCACAGTTCAAAAGCATCAATTCTTCCGCACTCAGTTTGCTTTATAGTCCAACTCTCACATCCACACATGACTACTGGAAAAACCATAGCCTTGTCTAGATGGACATTTGTTGACAAAGTAATATCTCTGCTTTTTAATATGCTGTCTAGGTTGGTCATAACTTTCCTTCCAAACACTTAGTATTAAGAGTATCTATTCTTCAGATAGTACACTGTTAATCCTAGTACACTGTTGGTGAGAATGCAAATTGGTATGGTTACTATGGAAAACAGTGTGAAGTTTCCTTGGTAGGTTGGAGATAATGAACATAAAGTGCCTGCCATAGTCCTTAGCACCGTAGTGTTTGCTGAGTAGATTAGTTACTGTAGGCATTATTTTTTTTCACCTTGCAAGTTGGTGATGGACAGGGCAGCCTGGCGTGCTGCAGTCCATGGGGTCACAAAGAGGCGGATACAACTGAGTGAACTGAACTGAACTGATAGCATGTGGGATCTTAGTTCCCTGACTAGAGATCAAACCCATGCCCCTTGCAGTGGAAGCACAGAGCCTCAACCACTGGACCACCAGGGAAGGCCCTGTAGGCATATTTTAAAATCATTTATTGTTTCATGATATAAGTTGGATAGTCCAGAAATTTTAAATCTATTGATCCTGAAGAACTGGCACAACACAGGGAAAAGACAATGTTTCTCTTTGTGTGTAATAAAGTGTATCTATGTTTTGGATTTTTGGTATGTGCACACCTATGATTGGCACTGGAGATTTCTTACTTCTTCCCATGTTGTAATTATAAGTTGGGTGTTGCTGGGTTAAGAGGTCATGTAACAGTACAGTGTAGGAGCATCCGTGCTGGCAGCTTCTCAAGACTTGAAGAGGAACTTCAGGAAAATTAATCAGTGTCAACCGCAGGGTGGAAAGGAGAAATAACAGTTCTCCAGGAAAGTAATATAAATGTCAGGCCAAACTATCCCACCTACATTAGTAAGGTAAGGCTGGTCATGTTCAGCCTGTAAACCATATCTGATAAGAGTCTAAAAATCTTGGTGAAACTGTGCCTTTCTTTTACAGGTTTCTTGTGTGTTAATCTTTTTTTTTTTTTTTTTGTGCAAGAGAAGACAATATTGTATCCAGGAAAGCAGTGGCAGGAAAACATGTGGGACTGTGACACCTGGAAATAGCTGGAACCTTAGAAAAATACTGCTCTTAATGGGCTGGTATGCTATTAAGGAAGGGAACTAGCATTTTTTATTTTAAAATGCAGTGTTTTTATTCTCATTTCAAGTGGACAGTTTGGAAAAATACTAAACTTAATGCTATTATTCACTATTTCATGAATTTTTCCAACTCATGAATATTTTGTATTCTTTTACATTAACTTTATTCTTTGGGAGGAAACAGATACATATTCATTGTATGTAGTAAATTCAACCATAGCAAAGTACAAATGTTACTCTCTGTCGTGTCCAACTCTTTGTGACCCCACGAACTGTAGCTCATCAGCCTCCTCTTTCTGTGAAATTCTCTGGGCAAGAATACTGGAGTGGGATGCCATTTCCTTCTCCAGGAGAGTTTCCTGACCCAGCCTGAGCTGGCAGGCGGATTCCTTAACACGGAGCCACTGGAGCTTCCTTATTACATTTTAAAGTACACCCTAATTTGTTTAGCTTTCTGTACCTAATATATAGGTTGTTCCCAATTTTTTGCTACGGCAAACAAAACTGAAAGTAATCAGTTTGGTTCGGTTCAGTTGCTCAGTTGCGTCTGACTCTTTGAGGCCCCGTAGACTATATAGCATACCAGGCCTCCCTGTCCATCCCCAACTCCTAGAGCTTGCTCAAACTCATGTCCGTCTAGTCTGTGATGCTATCCAACCATCTCATCCTCTGTCGTCCCCTTAATAAACTTGTGAAAATACACTTTCACATGTGCTGTGATTGTGCTTAGTCGCTAAGTTTTGTCCAACTCTCTTGTGACTCCATAGACTGTAGCCTGCCAGGCTCCTCTGTCCCTGGGATTTCCCACGCAAGAATACCAGAGTGGGTTGCCATGCCCTCCTCCAGGGGATCTTCCCAACCCAGGGCTCGAACCCAGGTCTCCAGCCTTGCAGGTGGATTCTTGATCATTGTATCCACCAGGGAAGCCCAAGAATACTGGAGTAGGTAGCCTGCTCCTTCTCTCAGGGTTCTTCCCTGACACAGGAATTGAACCAGCGTCTCCTGCATTGCAGGCAGATTCTTTACCAGCTGAGCTACCAGAGAGGTCCTAGAGAAACCCTAATTTCACATAAGTATAAACGTACTTCTAAATTCAATTCCCATAAGTAGAATTGTTTGATCAAAACAGATGCCAAATGATCTTTCATACAAGTTGTTCCAATTAGATAACCATTAATAAGCATTGGGGAGGTAAACTATCTACTGCTATCATGTATTGGAATGATAACACCATTTCTCCACACTTGCCAGCATAGCGTGTTATCAAATATTTTTGTCTTTGCCATCTGATGGAAGAAAAATAGTATAAAATAGTATAATTTTCACTTTCATTTATCTTAATATTAGTGAAGCTAAGCCTCTTTTATATTTAAGATCTATTTTTATTTCCTTTTCTGTGAATTGTCTGTGGAATTTGCTTGACTTTCCACTTGCTTGTTATCTTCTTATTGATTTGAAGACTTTCTTACTTATGAGGAAAGTAGCCCTTTGTGATATGAATGATAAACAATTGTTTTTTAAACAATCAAAGAAAAATTATAAAAAATGTTCAATCAAACAAGGTATGCAAAGATCAATGTGGGTTTATCTTGTTATGACTCAACAGTGCAGATGAAATATTTATTGGAATGTAAGGATTCAAGCTGCCTGGGTGTGACTCTAGGCTTGCTCTACTCATATGCAAACTAGTTTAAGCAAAAAAAAAAAAAAGAAAAGGCTATATTATTTAAGAAGAATCCCAGAGATGGGCAGTTTCAGAAGTAACTCATCCTCATCAGGACCCAGGTTCCTTCTGTCCATCTAATATTCTTTTCCATACATCATAATAAAGCTGGTTCCTTTTGCAGTTGTGAGGTGGCCACCAGTAGTGACCATACCTATGTGCCTCCCAGTTCAAGCCCACTGGGAGAGTGAGACTGGCTTTTAAAACAATTAAGATCTTTCTCTAAAGATTCCATTAAGCATCTCCTCATTTCTCAATGGCCAGAACTGGGTCATCAACCCATTTTAAATCAAACACTGGTAAGAGGGATTGAATTGCCTTTGATTCAAATAGATTTACCACTTTGTCCAAAGCCAGTTCCCCAAGGATCATTACCCTACCCTTTGGGGAGGTAAAGCAGATATTAGATAGATGTTCTTTGCATTGGTCAAGTCACATAACTTCTCTGTGCCTTGTTCTCCTCCTTTATTCAATGAAAATAGTAATAGAACTTAATTCAGAAAGATTTACTGCAGTTCCTTGTACTAAATAAACACCCAAGTAAACACCCAATAAATGTTTGCCCTTTTCTCTCTGGCTTCCTCTCTTGCCTAGCATTACTATTGTTTTTGTCATTATTATGACTTACTGAATAGCTGTTGAAAGAGCACAGTTTTGGAGAAAAGTAGTTGGAAACTTCTTTTAGAAGATATATTCATATTATTGTTGTTACCAGAACATACTCATTCTGCTTCTGACTGACCAGTTCTGTCTGTACCGATTGTCCACCGTGTTAGTACCTGAATGGCATCAATAAAAAACCCTGTCATTCAAAGTCAGTTCTTACAGATTTACTAGTGAAATTTTTTATCCAAAACTTACCACAGGGAATATTCAACCCTGACAATTAAAAAGTATTTTTCTATCCCAACATCCTTGTCCTTAAGGTTAGATATAGGTCATGCATTTTTGGGGCAATAAAAGATATTATGATCTTCCCAAAGTATCATATCTAGAGGCATGTGATGTTTATTCCCCCTTAGTGGTAATGTTGAGAACTTGGACAATGTGTTGCCTTTCTCTACTTCCAAAGTTACTATTTCTCCTTTTATGGTTAATAAACAATTTCTGGTGAATTTTTTTAGATAATGTAAATATCATTTTTTTTGCATCAAATTGTCTCTCTACTATACTAAATACTACCATAGATGATTTAAATTACTTTTATTTATGTTTCTTACCTGAATCCATTTTTAATATGATGTTCTAAAGGATTATATATATATATATATTTTTGGCTGCATCAGTTAGCTGTAGCATACAGCCTCTCTGGTTGAGGTGTGTGGGCTCAGTAGTTGCAGCACGTGAACTTATTTGCCCCATGGCATGTGGGATCTTAGTTCCCTGACCAAGGGTTGAACCTGCGTCCCCTGCATTGCAAGGTGGTTTCTTAACCGTGGGACCACCAGGGAAGTCCCTAAAGGATGATTTTTACTATTATTTACTCTTATTCTACTATAAGAGCCACTCCCCACACACACACCTTCCTTCTCTCCTTCCTGCTTTCCTTCCTTCCTTAGAGTCTTTGTACATGAAAACTTATTTTACTGATTTTTTTTAAAAAATAATTTAGGCACACTAGATCAGCAATCCACATTTCTCAAACTTGGTTTTTCAGGGGGAAAAAACCCTTTTCCCCCGACAAAGATTATTAACTAAAATCTCAGATTCTAGGAATCAAATGGCCACACCTAGTTTGCCTTAATGTTGAAATGCTATTTATTCAATTTATGAATGAATTATCATTGTAGAGCTTCTGCTATTCTCTGCCCATTTTCATTTCTTGCTGTTGTTCATTTCTAGCCTCCTAAAATTAGTCAATAAATCAAAAATAGCTAGAGGCCTTCCTACCAGGAACCCTTTTTGTTTTTAAATGGTAGCAAAACACTGACACGGCAGTCACTTAGCTGCAACAGCATAAGGAGAAAACACATCCACTGGCCCATGTCACACTCCTCCTGAATGGTTCCCTACCGTGACACAGCTTGAGTTTAGGCCTGTGAAACTCATTCCACATTTCATTCCAATCCTCTCTGTTCAGCACTCCCTTCAGATTCTTGAAACCAAGAAGCCTGCCACAACTGATCCCATTCTAAGCACATTTTTTCCAAGCAAGTAGACTGTATGTAGAGGGCGTTTGAAAATTGAAATTAGCACCCTAAGTCACAGCGATCGCTTTTCCTCTTGGGCCCCCTTAACTGTGGTAGGTTATTTTCAAGAGCTGCACAAAGCACCTGAGACAAAGCGATGAGAACGCGGTATTTGGAGTGGAAAGAGGGGATTAACACGGAGGTCATATGAACTGATAAAAGGGAGGGCCACCCTGCAACTACATCAGAGGCAGATCAAGCAAATCTCTCTCCAGGCCCATATTATAAGGACACAACTAAATGAGATCAAAACCGGCTGAATGTAGGGGATGGCGACTTTGCAATATTAACACACATCAAACATTGTGCATTCTTCGGGGAATTTCACTGGAACCAAACAAGATTCTATTCCTGAGGGTATTTTACAGTGGCCACTGAAAAATGCTGGTGATAATTTGTATGTCAGTGAGATCGCTTTGAATTCTTAGCGTCCTAATTCTCTATTATCTTATTTACATAGAAAAACCAGTTGGAAAGCAATATGGTATATGCCTCTTTATCTGGAATCAAAATACCCAGAAAAGCAAATTGAGTTGAGTGGCAAAAACAATGATAACTGATTATTTACAATGATGACCAAAGGCATTAGTGAGAATGTAAAATGCTTTCTGATCCTTGAAAAATTATGAGCAGTATAATTTTAGTGTGAAGAGCTAACTTCTTATAACTCAAATTCTTTGAAATTAGACATTCATTTGTTCAGGCAACAAATATTTATTCAAAATCTACCAATTCTTGTTTCAACGAGGAGCAATGGACAGAATCACCCAAAAAGTAGGATCAAGATTAAGATCCCTGTAGGATAACCAGACAGAGTAGTGCTTCTGCTGCTGCTGTTTCAATCGTGTCTGACTCTGCGGGACCCTGTGGACCATAACCCACCAGGCTCCTCCGTCCGTGGGATTCTCCCGGCAAGCATACTGGAGTGGGTTGCCATGCCCTCCTCTAGGGGATCTTCCCCACCCAGGGATTGAACCTGCATCTCCCTCATTGCAGGCGAATTCTTCACAGCTGAGCCCCTGGGGAAGCCTAACCAGATAGAGTAAGATAAGACAAACAAAAAGAACTTGGTCCCCAAACCTGACTGAACAAAGAAGGTTGCAGACCTGCTTGCATTTTCTCTTAACAAACTACTCTAAAAAGTGTTTCTCTCTATTGCTCATCTTGTCCCATTCATTTTGAATGACTTCCACGCCATCTACACCAGATAAAATCCAAACCTTTGTTAAAATGCACTTCACTTAAAGAATGTACTCATTCTGTATTTGTTGAATTGAGTATAGAAGAACATAAAATATTCTTCATAGCACACTTATCTGTTAGAAAAATTCAAAAAAATCATTAATATAAGACCAGAACATTTCACCTTTGAGTTCAAGAGATGGCATCTGTGGCTCATTAGCAAATAAAATACAGAAATAGTCTTATGCATAATTTCATCAAGTAGAATAATCTTCCAAGGTCATTTTACCAAATAATATGATCTTTCAAAGTCATGAACAGATTGTGAGACAATGCCATGCAATATACCTAGAATTTAATCAGATGTTGTTTTAATACCACATGTTTATAGCATACAGGAAGTACTTGAAAATAAGGCACATCAAGTCAAAGACCTTTGGAGTTAAAAGGAAGAGACTTTTAATTATGCTAAAGCTTTGTGGCAGGTTTAACATGTGGTCACATATTTGCTGACATTTCTGCCATAGAAGGGGGGGGGGGTGTCTATGTGCTCTTTTCTTGAATGTGGATGGGGTTTGTGACTCTTCAACCAGTCAAGTTCAGTGACAAGTACAGCCCTTGGGACTTCTGAGGTTAGTTCACAAAAGCTCATGCAGCTTCCACCTTGCTCACAGGAGCACTTGCTTTTAGTGCCCTTAGGGTCCATGTAAAAAGTCTGACTACCCTGAGGTCACATTGCTAGAGACCCCACATGGATACACTCCAACTGACAGACCCAGCTAAGTCCAGCCTTCTAGCCATCGTCCCAAAGTTTGAGACATGGGCAATGAAACCACTTTGGACTTTTCAGACCATTTTATTAGATTCAGTCTTGTGCATCAGGAATGCTGTAGGGTTCAGCTGGATAATCCTTCTCTCCCATGTGATGTTAATGGAGGTCACCTGATAGAAGAATGAACCAGTTGATTCCTGCCCAAACTTCTGACCCATAAAAATGGCAAGATATAATAAAATAGAGTTTTTCTTAATGCCACTAAGTTTTGAAGTAGTTTATCATATAGAAATAGGTAGCTGGAATAAGGTTCTTCAGTCAGAACGCCTTGGAAGAAAAAAAAAGGATTTAAAAGAATAATTTATGTACTGCTGAATGGGAGATTCATACTACATGAATAGATAAAAGAATTGGGTAATATACAACCTAATCATAGGATTAGGGCCCACAAGTACCATCAGATCACCCTATTTAGAGAGTCTTGATAAAAAAAAAATGTCCCATCAATGTCATCCACAACAATCTAATCAGTGTCACTGCCAAAATCTTCCATTCTTACAGAGTTTCAACAAGCAGAGAAGAGATCCTTCAAAATTGCTTGCAAAGTCATAATTTTTTCATTGACAGTTAAGCATTCTTTCAATTCTGTAAAGATTTAGAATTAAATATAGACATGTACAAGTAAACAAAACCATAGTATTAATATTTGTGTTAATGAACCTGTGTATTTTTATTATTTTGTACTTGTTAGGCTTATAAGACTTTAGACAATTAAAGTAACAGATCAACCTTCCAATTTCAATTTAAAATGAGTAATTGGATAATTAATTTACACTTGTGATTTCAAGATGAAATCTTAATAAATTTACATACAGTTTGTGGACATTTAAAAAATTCGAGTTTCTCTAATATTGTAGCTTTAATTTTTAAAATACTTTTAGAGTACTCAGGAAGGTTTCTTTTAGTTGTTACATAGTTTATGTAGCAAATGAACTTAAGCGAGCCCAAAATATTTGAAGACATTTCATTAAGTTTCCAAAATGGGACAAACACTATTTAACGTCAATGTATTTCCTAATTTAAACTCCTTTATAAAAGAAATTCCTCTTGCGGTGAATTTGCTGAGAGCTATTCTTATCCTTTTCTCCTGGGAATTTCACTAAGCTGTCAAAGAAGTAGACTGGTCACTGCCAAGGGCAAGAAAAAAAAGGTAGTTGTCCCCGAACAAGGGTGAAGAAGAGCCTGTTAATTACCAGGAACAGAGGCAAGCTCAGTAATTTCTGAACAAAGAAAGCTCTGCGTTGAGAACACCCACCCCCATGAGTGCTCTGAGCTCTAGGCTCAGGGTGCTTTCCCTGTCTCTCTGCTGCGTCCAGATAAGGAGATGAGCACCTTTAAACAAGAAACACCACGGACAGCACTCTTGGAGACTACCTGAAGTGGGAAAGAGACCTGTTATCGGTCTACCCTGTTAAGTGACAATAGCAATGTAAATCTTTGTTTCTAAAAGGCTTCTTTTCATTCCACCTCCACAAACAAAGAACAAAAGAAGTGAAATATATATGAAAGATTTAGAGTAAGGAAACAAACGTATTCTTAAAATCATCAAGTCTCACTAGTAGACTTAGCCTAAAAGGAAACAGCAGCCCACTCCAGGATTCTTGCCTAGAGAATGTCATGGACAGAGGAGCCTGGCAGGCTACAGTCAATGGGATCGCAAGAGTCAGACACGATTTAGCGACCAAACCACCACCACCCCCACCCTTCCTGTATGAGGGCTTCCCAGGTGGCTCAGTGGGTAAAGAATCCGCTTGCAATGCAGGAGACTGGGGTTCGATCCTCAGGCCGGGAAGATCCCCTGGAGAAGGACATGGCAACCCACTCCAGTATTCTTGCTTGGGAAATCCCATGGACAGAGGGGCCGTGTGGGCTACAGTCCATGGGGTTGCAAGAGTCAGATATGACTCTGCAGCCAAGCGCAGAACACTCTCCATATGTTTCTAGAAACCTGGACATATACTTCTGTGGGCCGCGGCCTGGTCTCTGGTATGTGTCTAAGTTGTGCGTCTCTCCTTGTATCTTTCCTAGGTTATTCAACACATTTTTCTCTGTGCTTCAGCTCTCAGAGTTTAGCTCAGGAAACATTGTTCTGACACATTTGGATCTGCTCTATTTTCTTTGGCATAGAAAACCAGAGATACCCACTCTCAGGTTTGCTGGCCATTGCTTCTTCCAGATGCAGAGATTCACGTTGCCTGGGCAACAGAGGTAAAAACATTTCCCTCACCCATCATAGCAATAGACGACCCTTATCTTATCAGCCTACTCTCTCCATGTGTATCTTAAATATTAATTTCCTTATAACTCTTTTGACTTTATAAAAACCACTATCAGTGTGGCGGGTCCCCTTCCTGTTCCTGGGAAATCACCCAAACCCCACTGTGAGTACATAGGAGGATTAGCCTCTTCTTAACCCAGTCACCTTGGCCCTAACTGACCGGCTGAGGGAGAGTGACCAATGTCCAGCTGGGCCATTAGAGTCATCTTCTAGTTTTCTAACTGTAGTAAGGAAAAAAAACCCAATAATCCTTGTTACAGGTTGACTTATACTAAGAGTATATTCTTTAATTTCCTCAAATTTGCGAATTTTCATTTCCCTTCTTTCACTGACTTCTAGTTTTATTCCATTGTGATCAGAGAAGATACTTTGGATGATTTAAAACTTCAAAAATTCACTGAGACTTGTATTCTAACATATGGTCTATCCTGGAAACTGTTCCAAATGTACTTGAGAAAAACATGTATTCTGCTTTTTTGGGATGCTTTATAAATGTCTCTCAGGTCTAGTTTGTCTATGCTGTTGTTGTTTAGTCCCCGAGTCACATTCAACTCCTTTGTGACCCCATGGACTGTAGCCCTCCAGGCTCCTCTGTCCCTGGGATTTCCCAGACAAGAATACGGAAGTGGGTTGCCATTTCCTTCTGCAGGGGATCTTTCCAACGCAGGGATCAAACCCAGGTCTCCTGCTCTGGTAGGTGGATTCTTTACCACCGAGCTGCCAGGGAAGCCTAGCTTATTTATAGTGCTGTCCAAATCCTCAGTTTCTTTATTGTCATCTGTTTAGTTGTTCAGTCCATTATAGAAAGCAGGGCATAGAAAACACTCAGCTATTACTGTGGAACTATTTCTCCCTTTAATTCTGTCAATTTTTGTTTCATACACTTTGGGTCTCTGTTGTCAGGTGTGTATATGTTTATAATGGTTATGTCTTCTTCATCATGAACACTATCGATACTCATGCAGAAACTTAAAGAAAAATGATAATTTTTCCTTCAAGATGCCCAGGAAATTTAATAATAGATTGGGTAGCTCTATTTTTGCAGTTTAACATTTAACATAATATTTGAGATACATATATATTAGTTGTCATAATTCAAGGTCTAGAAGCTTTTGTATAGATAATTAATTCACATAAAGGAGTTTTTTAAACAGTAAAAGAGGAAGATTAAGACAATGAAATGGATTTCTAATCAAATTTAAAATGGAAAGTAATTATAGAAATGCCTGCAGAATTTCTTCCTTTGTGAAAATGCTATCTTATGCAATTTATACATATGCAAAAGCTTTTAGATATATACAAAAGATTCTTTGTAAGGCACCACTCTCAATAGATGAAATTTACAACGCCTGTCATGATGTTCTTAGTAATTTTGTAATCCAAAAAGTGAATCTTCTATAAAGTATTTTTAAATGCTTCTTCTAGCTCTTCATCATGAAAAAGTAATTTGCTCTAGTTCTAGGCAATGAAAAAAGAAAGACTGTTCTGCTCTGTTCCTTTGCTGCTTTTTTATAGTGTCCTCCAGTGTGATTGATCCCAGAGCCTGGACATGAGGGCTGCTGTTTCTTCAAAACTTTAAAGAATTGGAAAATTAGTTCCCTATGCTTTTGATTCCTATCAAAAATTTCAGCAGGTGAGTTAAGAAGCCTGAATGAATCAGAGAATCTTAAATAAGAAGACAACTAAAGTTAGAAAGTGTAGTTTTTTTTTTTAAAAAAAGGCAAAAATAAGTCCTGTTTGATGTTAACTTATGGACTGTATTCTGGTGCTCCAAATAGGTGGAATAATCCCGACTCACAAAGGTCGTCGATGATCCCTAAAGATATACTGGTATGAGCTACTTTTCCTTACAATCTGCTCAGTCCATAATTCTTCCATTTGGAAATGCACTGTCCTCTCCCTGGAACAAGGGGAAAAGAGAGTGCCAGACATAGTAGCCTAACTCTTACTTTGTCGGTCATCGCTTCTCTCAACACACACACACACACACACACACACACACACACAATCATACACATCATTTTTAGTTAGCCCTTTTGGGAGACACAAATTGCTCCAGAAATGAGCTGGGCCAGGGCCAAGGCTTCCATCACCAGATCTGAGGCTGAGCAGGGACTAAGAGTGGGCTTCTCTGCAAAGGAGCAAATGAGTCGATCTGAAGAGGGAAGAGGTGGCCTGAATCTTCCAGGGCACTCCTGAGCTGCAGCTGACCCACGCTGCCAAAAAGCAGGTGGACAAAGAGATCAAGATCAGAGAGAGCACCGGCTGAGATGGTCTGATGGAGAAAAAAGAGGCAGGGACTAGCCAAGCCTATGTGGGCAACATGGACATTTACGTAACACTTTATGGTTGGTGAGTGTTTTTCATCTTCACTATGCCTTTTTTTTTGAAGCCACTGAATTACATAAGAGGCAGATAATAATATTATTATTCCCAGATAACAGAAGTATCCCCATTTACTTTCATGAATGCAGAAATTGAGGCTTGCCCAAGATCACAATTTTAATACGGGCAGATCTATAACTCAATCCTATATCAGTTCATGACTCTTAAACTTGTGTTGTCTGGACCTACCCCCAGGAGACCTGCTAGGTCAGCTGTGGATCAAACACAATGCAGTGATTCAAGTCTTCCAATATGGAAGTTTGCGATGGAGGTGGATGGTAAGTGGCCAGGTTGGGCTCATAGGCTGTTTTCAAGAACTTGTAATTTAGTCTAAAGGCAATGGGAAGAACGTATTAAGACATATGAAAAAAAAACATATTAATTCAAGTGAGTCTGAGGATGTCTGAGACTCTAGCCTGATGGGGGAGACTCTAGGAGCATCTCCATATGAGAGTGATGGGAGCAGGATGGGAAATACATCTTAAGGGACAAGAGAATCACTGTATTGACATCTTCATTATTGATAAAGTTCGTCAATTAGTATTTCACCAAACTCACTGTGAGGCAATGAATACAAGGTATCAGCATCTTTGGCACTAAGAGTTACCGTCTTATTTAGACGCAAGCATTGTTCCATATCCTTGTCCTACATTTAATGCAGCAAACTTCAAAAGGCATTTGTTCCTCTTTCACAGTTGAGGAAATAGGCTTGAGATATTGACTTTCCTAAGATCACACAGCACCAAGTTCCACGTTAGTAAAGCCAACACTAGCCTAGATAGCTCTCTAATGATAGAAATATTATCAGTCTACAAATTCAGGTGTACAAGAAATTCCTGAAGATTTCTTTAACTCAGTTCAGTTTCCATTTTAAGCCTCATCTTGAAACTTCTACAACTATTAACCTGGGCCATTCAAGATTTCATCCCTCTCATTGTACCCTGAGTTAAGGACAATGTTTAGGGGCTGATGTGGCATCAAAGCATTGGGTGTGCCCTGAACCTTAGCAATCTGCCCACAGCAAATAATATCAATACAGTCATTATTCCATTCAATGTGGCCCCTGGACTGTGCGCCACAACTTGTCGAGTACAACAGATTGGGTTTTTTTGTGTGTGTGCTCATAGAGAAGGGGACAACAGAGGATGAGATGGTTGTATGGCATCCCCGACTCAGTGGACATGAGTTTGAATAAGCTCTGGGAGTTGGTGATGGACAAGGAAGCCTGGCTTGCTGCAGTCCATGGGGTCACAAAGAGTCAGACAAGACAGAGCATTTGAACTGAACTGAACTGAAAATTAGATTGCCTTTGAGCAGGACACAGACTCTAGAGTACAAGCCTCACTAGTCTCCCACTCAGCTTCCCAGGTGAAGCTGGTGGTAAAGAAACTGCCTGCCAATGCAAGAGACATAGGAGACACAGGTTCGATCCCTGGGTCAGTAAGATCCCCTGGAGGAGGGCACGGCAACCCACTCCAGTATTCTTCCCTGGAGAATCCCATGGACAGAGGAGCCTGGTGGGCTACAGTCCATAGGGGTCACAAAGAGTTGGACACTCTGAAGTGACTTAGCATGCACACACAGTCTCCCACTCACATCACTTCCAATCCTCACATGTATGTTACCCACAGGGTACCTGAACACATTGAGTTTATGAGCCTGGTTAGAGAACCTGCAACACCTTGGTCTCCATGGTCTTGCTTGCCTTAGTCTCTTCTGCTTGCAAGACCCAAGACCTTCTCTGCTAGTAAAACCAGGAAGTAGGACATGAACTCGCCCATCTCTTTCTTCACAGCCCTGGGCTCTGGGGGAATGCATCTCATCTAGTGGAACATTTACTCACCGTGCTTATTAAGGTCACTTTCTCTGGGCCCACAAATTTTCTCCTCCCTCGAGGGCTTAGGATTTGGAAAATCAAAGCCAGGATTTCCAAGTCTATCCAGCCCCTTCCTCTCTGGAGGTGGCCGGGGCGCTGGATGGGAGTGGGTGGGGTGGGTGGCGGGGTAGGCTGGTGTGGAGACTTGTAAGCTGTTTCAACAAAGAAAATACAGGGAAGGAAAAATATAATAATCCAGGGTAAAATAATACCAAAATAGTATGTTGCCACTTGGGCTTCTTTAGAAGAGAAATGCCACTTAACTGTAAGGAACAAAGTATAGAATAAAGGTCTTAGGATGATTTGGATGAGGGTTCCGTTAACTTTTCTTCTGGTACCAACCCAGTAACCACACAGAGGGCAAAATTTGCAAAATACAGCACAGTGCCTTTAGTATTCAAGGTTAGACGCTGAAGAAGCTGGGCTCTCACAGAAGAGCAGCTTTGCAAACCTCTTCCCGGCACCAATTCGGGAGCATTGTCGGAGCATGGCAAAGTGCTCTTGGATGGCGTGAGTTCACAGGGCACTGACACCATTTCATTCATTGTCCCGTTTCTAATATGTGCTGCGTCAACACCATCAGGGCTCTCCTAAGTGGAGTCAGCTTCCTTTTAAATTACAGGTCAATTTTCTGCATCCTCTTTGCTTTTCTATTTCTCCCAAGGTGGCAGCTAGAAAAAAAGAATATTAAAAAATGATGAAGGACCAAATACAGGAGTAATGTAGTCCGGCATTTGTAGGTTTTTGTCCACTTTTACCTAAGTATAGCTCTTCAAGGAGTCTCATGTGTCTATTATCAAGTCCCTTATGTGAGATATTTTCTCCTAAAAAAAAGAGTGATAATTTTTATTTCTTCTGCAATCTGGCACTCTAAAAGCCCAGATCAGCTTTCAGCTCAAGATATTGCTATCTGTACCAAGTCATATATGAAAATATATCCCTGGCCTATAGCCTAGGTTCAGAAGTATGGAATGTGGAGATTTAAAAAAAAACTCTTTGAGTAGCTGATGTGGAGGTTGGGGCAGATAGGGGTACGGCAGGTAAGAGACGAGACAGAGAGACAGTGAGGGCCTGGGTGGACATGTTGAGTTTAGCATCCTGGAAGTGCAGACTGAAGCACCCAAGAGGATATGGAAGCATTGAACGTTGAGAACTTCCCTAGGCAATAAATGGCAGTGACGCAGGAGGCAGAAACCACCCTGGCAATGGAAAACCTAGACGTTAGTCATGGGGTTGAGGCTTCTGAGCGATGGAGAAAGAATAATGGGCAACCAGACCTCACAGTGATTTAACCTCACACAACAATTCTGAGTAAGCATTTTCCCTGAGTGCTGAAATGAGGGAAGTAAATGTCAAAAGGGAGTTAAATGGATTGCCTGGTAATAGATTTAATGAGGTGATTCAGACTAGAGTGCACCCCAAGTCTTTTCAAATCCACTCAAAAGCCTGAATGTTTTTCAACTTTACCAAGACTGACAGGGTACAGACCTCAGGACCTTGCAAGCAGGATTTTGTCCTGGCGGTTCTGGAGCTTATAGAATTTCACAAAACATGATCTGCGGACTCTGCCCCCAGTAAGAGTCCTGATTCAGTAAGAGTAAGACATTCTGATTCAGAAGGTCTGGAGTGAATTTCAAGAATTTTAACTTTCTTGGAGATCCAGATATAGGATATCCAGTGCTCCATCATCCTGATCACTGAAACAAACTATGGTTGGGCATAAGGCCTAAGCAGAGCCAACTGGTGTCTTCTCTTGGACTATAGCCCACGGGCTTGCAAAGAGTCAGACATGACTGAGCACGCACGCACACACACACTAAGGTTTATATACATGATGTATATGTATATATACACACAATTTGAGAGTAATATTCTTTCCACTGATACTGCTAAGCTTTGAGGTTGTAAGCCAGGTTGACTGGGGTTCCTCTTGTCTACCATGTGGAAACAGAGTCTCTATAGATATTTACAAATGAGAAATAAGCTTTTGAGTCCCATGGATGTCATGGTATCTAAAGTCTACCTTGGATCTCCTACTTTTTGAGCCCATGTTCCTTTTTTGTCCTCTTCTTAAACTAGTTTGAGTTGGGTCTTGGCCACTTATAACCAGGTGGCCTCGCTAGAGTGTGTGTGAAAGAGACCAAAAGATTTACATGAGCGCAGTATGAGTCAGCAGTGTAATGGGACTTCTAAATTCACCAAGGTTATCCTTGGGCTTAAAAGCAAATGGCCTAAGTCACATGTTTTTCTTGTACTTCTTGATCCTCACACTGTCCTTGACTGATACTGTCCACTTCAGTGCCTTCAATTATAATGATTTAGAAACCAGTATCTCCATCTACATCATTGATCTTTGGTTGTGATTCAAAGTCTGCTGAACACTTCCACTTGGGTGTCCCCAGACACCACAAACTCAACAGGTACAAACACATATTAATGATATTTCCCCCCCTCAAGATATGATTCATCTCTAGCTCTTGGCTCTGTGAAAAACACAATCATCCTCCCAGTCGAAAGCCAGAAGCCTGGGCACTCTACTTACACCTCCCTTCTCATCACCATCCCGACCCTTCTACTATTGTGTCCAGTTTGTTCCGCCATCTCAACTCTAAATACACATCTAAATACCCAAATACAGCTTACAAAGCTGTTCATAATTTGACTGTTGCTTACCTGGATTGTTCCGTTTTTGTCTTCCTTTCCTTTTGAATTTTTTGTGCTAGCCATTTTAAACCTTGAAAGACCATCCCATACTCTTGTCTCTGGGTCTTCATATAAATTGACCAAGTTGCCTGCAAGTCTCTTCTCTCATCTTTCTCTCTGCCCAGTGAACTCCTATTCATTCTGTAAGGACCAACTGAGATGTCATGTTTGGAAAGACTTGCCTCTGATCCTGAGCATGCCTTAAGTTCCACTATTGTAATTTCTCACAGTGCCCCAATAATTCCTCATTGCAGCAATACTCTGTATGTTTACCTCACTATTCAAATTTCTAAGAGATAGAAAATTTACATAAGTGGAGAGAAGCATATGTCAAGGATGGAAAACTAAATCATTTCTTCTCAAATTAATTTTTAAGCTTAACCCAATATGATCATCCACAATTGGATTTCTTAATTGATAAAATTATCCTACATTTCATCTAGTTGTGTAACTGGGCAAAAAGAGCTTAAAAATTTCAAAAAATAAAAAAAAGGAAAAATAAATAACAGAAGATAAGCCTTATCAGGTATCTGAAACTGTTAAAGACATAAATGTTAGAACACTGCTTAAATTTACTCAATGACTTTTTATTTCATTAATAAAACTCCTAGCAAGGGCCTGAGTTGCATTTATTTGGTGGGGCCTAATTTCTGTCCAAGCTCCTATCTACAAGACTGTCTGGGAAGTATAGTGTTAGCTTTCCAGGCTGTGCAGAAAAGGGAGACAAGCTAGAAGGAGGGGAGGATTGGAGGCTGAGTTCTAATCAGCTGTATCCACCCCAAGAATTCTGCTCCTGGTTCTGAGTTTGTTCCTGGTCCCAGTTTCAAGTCTATTGTTGTAAACTATCTTCTTGGGAGGGGGCTCTTCTCCATGTACTTCTTTCACTTCCAAGCATAAACTTTTAGGCCAATAATTATGTCTATGTTGTTCATTATTATATCCAAAGTGATAATCAATAAATTTGATTTTGATTAAAATGTAAATAAAAGAGGCCTGACTGAACCTTGAACTGTTAGACCCACTGCTTCAGGTAGTGATCCTTTTTGAAGACATCTTAAGGGAAAGAAAAACAAGCTGGGCTGAATTACAAGAAGATGGCACGGATGATGAGAAGCTACCAGTACCTGGCCATATAAGGAATGGAGAAGGAAATATTTTACCTGGAGACAGACATGCAAGAAAAATGGGAGTCCTGACTTCAATAATTTGAAAGTCTGTTACATGCAAGAAGAAATAGACAGGGTTTTGCTGCTTCAAACAGTAGGACTAGAACCAACGGATGGATGTTACAGGGAATCAGAATTCAACTCAGTATCAGAAAGAATTGCTGCCTGTTATATTCACCCAGGAGATGGTGACTGTCTTCCCACAGGAAATGGCCCTATTCAGGGATGTGGTTGCTAAGGATGTGGGCTGAATGATTTCTGAGGCCTCTAGGATGTTCGAATAAACTAAAAGTGCATGTGTGGGTGTGTGCATGCTAAAGCTCTTCAGTCATATTGGACTCTGCGACCTTATGGACTGTAGCCCTTCAAACTACTCTGTCCATGGGATTCTCCAGGCATGAATACTGGAATTGGTTGCCATGCCCTCCTCCAGGGGATCTTCCCACATCTCTTATATCCCTTGCATTAGCAGGCGGGTTCTTTACCGCTAGCACCACCTGGGAAGCCCAAAATGAAAGTAGATATATCTTTTCCAAATTCTTATCGAAACACCTGATTATGCAAGTTGCTAATGTTCTGTTTCTTTGGGACTAAAACGAGTTCTTCATGCCCTTAGACCATGACAAAGTGCTCAAAGGATTCCAAGCTAAGCAGAGCTGAACTGTAGGTCTGGATATACACCAGGCAACTTGTAATCCCTCCACCATCTTACATCCAATCGGTTTACCATTCCACACTGCTCTTCACACAGAATCAGCAAGGCCATATCAATTATACGCATTTGCTATTCACCCCCATACTCCTTTGGTGGGAGGCCGATATTATTCTCCTCACTTTAAAAGCTAGCAAAGGTACAGACATGTGGAGTAATTTTCACAAGGTCACTGAAAATTAGATGAAGGCCCCAGGAGCTCATCCTGGTGCTTAATTTCCCGAGTCACGCAGCCCCCACTGCCCCTCTGCAGGAGGCCTGGGCTGAGAGCTCAGGAGAACATAGTAATGCATTTATTTATGCTTTTTCACTCGTGCTTTTTAATAGTAGTGCAATCATTGTGTTTTTCCAAAACAAATTTATTTTTTTCAGAAATAAACTCAGAACGAGGAGTAGAATTCTTTGACAGGATGCTTCTTTTGCAGTACAATGCCTGAATTCTGATTACTCTGTCCTTGTTTTAGAGGATTCCAGAGAACAGAGCTTGGCAAGTAGGTGTTTTAATAAATACCTCATACACATAGTATTTTAGTGGAGAAGTGATCTTATTCTTCCTCCCAAGAACTGCATTAACTGTGATGGAGCTGGCTAGGGAGTGTTTAACAAAACGGTGCTTATATGAAGGGACACTCAATTTGTAGCTATATGTGTCCTTCCATCTGCCCATTCGTGAATTATTCAACCAACATGAAACAGCACTGTTTGGGGGTGGGTTTTTTTTTTCCCCAAATGGTGGAATTTAAATAAGCTCTATTCCCCAAAATAACTTAAGAAAAAACCCTACATCAGCTCCTCCAACACTCCAACACAGGCAAAGCGGGCCAAGGGCTGTGTTTATCATCACCAGCTCTGCAGAGTTTTTAATTTTTTTCCAAGAAAATTGAAAGAAGTTGGTTTTCAAAGGAAAAAGGACATTTTAAAAAATCCCCATTCAATTCTTAAGTGTAATATCCAACATTCATATCTTGACTTCAAGGTCATTCTTCTTGGAGTAAGAGAAATGATAGATTTGTTCCCTGTAGATGCTTCCCTTAGAAAGTTCCCACTTTTTGACTAAGTTAATGACTCTAGGGAGAGTCCCACATGCAGAGAGGATCAAGGAAAGGAAAAGTTAGTACCAGACCTCACCCTGCCTGTAGGAGGAATGACCTGAGAGAACCAGCAACCGTGCCAGGACGCTTGCGTCTCATCTCAAAGGTGAAAGTAAAACTGTTAGTCACTCAGTGGTGTCCAACTCTTTACAAGTCCATGCACTATGGCCCACCAGGCTCCTCTGTCCATGGAATTCTCCAGGCAGGAATACTGGAGTGGGTAGCTGTTCGCTTCTCCAAAGAATCTTCCCGACCCAGGGATCAAACTGGGTCTCCTGTGTTGCAGGCTGATTCTTTACCATCTGAGTCACCAGGGAAGCCCCAAATACATTTAAATGTTTTAGGGTCAAGTGTGCGTGTTACACAAAGGTGAGAACCTTTCTGGAATAACCCCAATTTGAAAAATCAGTATAGTATGTCTTTAGAGCCACTCAAAATGCAATCCAGTTTCTGCTACTACTTTTTTCCAAGACTCAATGACAAAATTTCGTCATGTGCAATATTTAACTGCTCAGAGTGTTGAAAACACTTTGTAAGATTAAGAACATCAGAATTCAATCACAAGTACCCAGATGTTGAAGGGCAATTTAATAAGATATTGTGGCATTTTTTGTTTTCTTTGTTACTCTTGCTTGCTTTCTGTTTTACTTGTTTGCCTGTGGAAGAATGAGAAAGAGTAAGGAGTATTTGTCCTTCCCCCACAATCCTGACCTTGATGACGACCTATCCTTTACTCCTGGAAAATATTTGCCTTTTGGAAGTAGTAGACGAGGAAGGGTGGGTGGTTTATGCATTGGGAATGGGGGTGCAGGGTACTGCCTAAACTGAAAGAGCTTGCTTTGACCAGGAAAGCAGATAGGGGCTTATGGAAGGGACAGGGACCCTCCACACCTAGGCGGGTGGCATTGGGCAATGGGAGGACAGAGAGAGAAGAGCTACAGGGGAGATGGCAGTTCCCCATGGGGTGGGAACGCCTGTCTGGGGCACCGAGACAGCCCCTCCCTGGGAAGGGAAACTCAGTACTCGGCAAAGATCTCTCTGCCCCTCCCCTCCGTGGATAAACCAGTGGAAGCAACTGTTCTCTGTGTGTTACCATCACAGTCAGCAGTGACCATGAGGACCGAAGACCAAAGGGCCCTTCAGTAAGACCTGGCCTGCATAAGGCACTTTGGACCTTTCAATAACCCTGGTGAAGCTGGGTTATTGGTAACGAATATTCTGGTAATGAATGAGATGGAATTTCCCATCATTGCTGCAGGATGGAGGTTTGGAAATACTACATTTTATTTAAATGATGACAGAAAATTCTATATTTCGCATCCTGAAATTAAGGTATTTGGTGGTATGTGTGTGTTTATGTTTTTTTCTTCCAAATTATCAGGAAATTGCAAACCAAAAGTCAATTCTAGTAATATTTCAATAGTTTGGAACTATGAAGATAGTTATCCATGAAACTATGTTTATACATAGCAAATAGATCACCAGACAGCCTTCAAAGATTTCATTTCATTTGAAATTAAAATCATTTCATTTAAAATGCTATGTGTCTAAACTGGGAAATATTATTCCAATATGGTAATTAAATAAAAGAAGGAAAAGTTGGGCAAATGTTTGATTCTTCTTTATTGTGAACGTTGGCACTTGAGGAAAAGTAGATTGTCGGGAGTTAGGTTTTGTTCTGTCTAATTTGCTCGGGAAAGTAGGAGCAACTTTCAGCTCAGATGGTTAGAGCACTAGTCGCCAGATGGTGACTTGACCCATCACTGTTTGGGGGCCACTTCAGGAAGGTCACGGGAACATCGTCTGAGGGTACTAAGGAGAGCCCCGGTGTCAGGGGCAGGAGGCAGCCATCACCAGGCGTCCTGCAGAAGGCGAGTCTGACGCGCGCTCCCCTCAGGAACCTCGTCCGACCCTTTTTGCTCCTTGAGCTGGGAGGCCACTTGCTGTTGGACCATCACAGTCTGCACACAGTACTGCGCTTCCACGGTGCTGAGCTTTCTGGACAGCTTTATACAAAGACAGTGTGGGCAGCCATTCTGCTGTGTGATTTGAGACACATTAGGCCAGAACCTTGCCAAAAAAAAAAAATCCACCCCCACCAACCCTACAGCGTATAAGGTAGAGGTATTAACGTCTTTGGATCAGGGTCCCTGATAAAATGCACATATCTTCTGGGAAGGTGATCCCTTTTCTAAGAATTTGTATCAGTATCTTACTTTCACATAGAATGGAAATAGGAAAACATGCATTTGTTGGATGCTTAAATATTAACAATGGATATTTTATAGGGAAATTTTTCTTCTCAGTTAAAAATAGAATAAAAATTACTAATTACACTTCATGCAGACATCTTTTTCCATCTAAACAATATCAAAATGGTGAGGACAACTCATAATGGTACCAGTCACTGAGAAGGACCTTCCTCAGCTAACAATATGGGCAGCCTTTGAATGTTCCAGCACGGGGGCCAGCCTGTTGTAGCATCCTAAGAATACCAGTGGTTCCTTCTGCTCTCTGCATGCTATACCTGCAGAAGCAAAGATGGAGCCCTGTTGGGAGTTTGGGGATGTGCCAATAGATAAGGTGAAAAGTCATATTTTCATAAATCAAAAATTTGTGAGATAATTACTCCAGACTTAGCCCATGGTTCAATTATTCTCACAACAGGATTCCTGTCTTCTTAACTTATCTTATGTCTTAAACCATTTTAAATAATTATGCAAGTTTTATATGAATTAACATATTCACTGGCCAATTTGAGATTCTATAAATAAGCCCTTATCTTGAACTATTATTACACATGCATTCACTTGCCTCAAATTTTGAAATAATTCTCCTAAAGCCTTCTTTGGAGCTTCAAACAAATGATTAGCCTTTTCATTGTATTATTTTAAGTCTCACCAAAGAACTGACCCAGATGGAAACCCAGGTAGCAGCTAGGAGGGCAGTAGCAGGAGGACAGGGAATTCTGTGTGCTTAAGGAAGGGGGATGGTCGAGGTCAGGGCTTATGTTAATTTTCTAGGGCAGCCATAACAAAGTACGGGAAACTAGGTGGCTGAAGGCAATCGATATTTATTGTCTCACAGTTCCGGAAGTCTGAAATCAAGTTCTGGCAGGGCCATAAAACTGATAGGGAAGGGTCCTTCCTTGCCTCTTTCTAGCTCACAGAAGTTGCCAACAATCCTTGGTATTCCTCGGCTTATCCATGGATCACTCCAGCCCTCCATCTTCATGTGTCTGTCTTTCCTCTGTACCTGTTTGTGTCTAAATTTCCCCTTACAGACACTAGACAGACTGAATGAGGGTCCATCCTGATAATCTCATTTTAACTTGATTACCTCTGTAAAGATTCTATTTCCAAATATGATGACAGTCTGATACTGTGGGTTAGGACTTTGATGTATCTCACGCGCGGGGTGAAGGAGTATGGCCCTGCTGACATCTTGATTTTGCACTTGCCTCCAAAACTGTGAGGAAATACATTTCTGTTGTTTTAAGCCACCAGCACTGTGCTTATTCACTCAGTCATGTCTGACTCTTTGTGACCCCACGGACTGCAGCCTGCCAGGCTCCTCTGCCCATGGGGACTCTCCAGGCAAGAAAACTGGAGTGGGTTGCCAGGCCCTCCTCCAGGGGATCTTCCCAGCCCAGGGATTGAAGCCAGGTCTCCCGCATTGCAGGCGGATTCTCTACCATCTGAACCACCAGGGAATCCTTTACGCCACCTGCTTTGTGGTAATTTACCATGGCAGCCACAGGACACTAATATACAGTCATTTCTTTGTGCAGTTTTGGAGAAAGCCAGACGCTCCATTTCTGTAGTGTCAGTTCTAATGGTCCAAGTTTGAGTTATAAGGCTTTCCCACAATTTAGCTTGTAAGTCACACTCAGACTTCTGTGCACATATGAGATACTTAATGAAAACAAACAAAAATGAAAACAAGTAGGATAACACTAATTAATTCAAGAAATATTTATGGAACACTTACTAAGTGTTCGAGGTACTGGAAACAGCCACAGATAAAGCCTCTGCCCTCATGAAGCTTACTCTCAAGGGAAGGATCCAGAAAATATGCAAATAGATAAAAATGAATGCAAAGAGACACAGATGTAAAGAACAGTCTTTTGGACTCTGTGGGAGAAGACGAGGGTGGGATGATTTGAGAGAATAGCATTTAAACATGTATATTATCATATGTGAAACAGATCGCCAGTCCAGGTTTGATGCATAGACAGGGTGCTCACGGCTGGTGCACTGGGATAACCCAGAGGGATGGGATAGGAAGGGAGGTGGGAGCGGGGTTCAGGATGGGAAACACATGTACACCCATGGCTGATTCATGTCAGTGTATGGCAATACTACTACAATATTGTAAAGTAATTAGCCTCCAACTAAAATAAATAAATAAATAAAAAGAATGCATCAGACAGGGACTGGTACATTGCAGTACAACTGGATGAGGGAATACAGTGACTTGATTAGGGGGCTGGGAGCTCTTTAAAGTAAGATGGTTAACAAAGTCTCCTTTGAAGAAGAAATGGTATTAGAGCAGAGATCTGGAAGAAGTAAGAAGTAAGCACAGGTCTGTGGAAAGTCATTTCTAGATAGAGAGAAAAGCAATGCACGTCGGAGTACATGTATCTTTTTAAGTTATGGTTTTCTCAGGATATATGCCCAGAAGTCAGATTGCTAAGCCATATGGTTATTTTTAGTTATTTTAGTTTTTTAAGGAACCTCGCAACCTAAATGCCTATCAACAGAGGAATGGATAGAGAAGATTTGTGGTGTATACACACACACACACACACACACACACACACACACTGGACTATTACTCAGCCATAAAAAGCAATGAAAATGTGCCATTTGCAGAGATATGAATGGACCTAGAGACTGTCATACAGACTGAAACAAGTCAGAAAGAGAAAAACAAACAACATACAGTGATGCACATACATGGAATCTAGAAAAGTGGTATAGATGGTTTTATCTGCAAAGCAGAAAGAAGAACAAACATGTGGATACCAAGGGGGAAGGGGGGTGAACTGGGAGACTGGGTCTGACATGTACACTACGTGTGGAACAGGTGACTAACGAGAACCTACTGTTCGGCACAGATAACTCTGCCTGGGGCTCTGTGGGGCCCTAAATGGGAAGGAGCTACAGAAAAGAGGGGAGATACGTAAAGCAGAAACGAACACAACATTGTAAAGCAACTGTGCGCCACTAAAAATATTAAAAAAAAAAAAAAAAAGATGAAAAGAAAAAGGAAAGCAGGTGATGAGGCTGAGCTGCTTTGTTTGAGTAACGCCAAGAAGGCCAGTGTGGCTGCAGTGGCCCCAGCCAGGGACGGGATGGAGGTGACGATGATATGAACCCTTAGACAAAGTAAGGACTTCGGCTCTGTCCCCGCGTGCTGGCTAAGGGGTCAGCTCTGCCCCTCCTGCAGGAGAGTCGTTTGTGGGTAACCACCGCTCCTCGTTGCCCAGCAGCCCACCTCCTCCCAACTGCGGAGCCAGCAGTTAGTCACCACGCCCCCCCAGACTGTGCATCTCTGCTTCACCCAGCCCAGATGTGGTGTCCCCGGATCCCATGCCTTGGAATCCTTCCAAGGCCTGATTTCTTTACAGAAGGGGTCTGAAGCAGCCTGATTGTTAAGTGAAACTTTCCTTTTACCTAACTGATTGGAGGGTTATTTAGCAGCTGGGAGCCAGAACAAAAATGTTGAGTCAGGCTTTGAATCCATTTTCTCAGAACCTAAAATGCCCCCAAAAGAATGGATTATGGAATTCAGGAGAGAGTAAGAGATGAAGCAAGTTCCTTCTGGGACAAGAAGCTATGATGTTGTTCACAAGTGTGGCACTGTTGAGTCTAGAAACAGGGGCATTTCCATGGGCCGCAGTGATAGTCTTGACTACCAGTCTCAAGACAGTTGGTTCAAACCCCTTCTGACAGGACAGCTTAACCTGATCTGAAAGAGCTCAAAGGAAATAATTTTCCATCATAAGTAATTAATCAAGTTATGTCTACAAATAGGAAACTTGTATTAGTACATTTATCCAGCATTCGATAAATATTCAATAAGCACTTATACACTCAGACACAAATCAATGAATTAGATAAGTGTTTGTGGCCATTCCAGTTGCAGGAAAAATTACTGGAGAGAATCTATTTGTCTCATTTAGGTTGAAGATCCAAGACAACAGATGCCAGGGTACAAAGTAAGGTCTGAAGCTACTGCACAAGATTTGAGGAAGGAAATTTCAAAGATAGTGTTTTGAACACAAATTGAGGTTGGAGGCTGGAGAAGCCAGGAAGGTGGAGAGAATGTCTGGGGGTCTGGTGGTTAATGGACTCGATAGCCTATCCCTGAATAGGATGCTTGGTTCTCCCCGCCTCAAGTGTCTGGAACCTGGGGAGTTTGATGAGTATCCCCTGAACACCGAAGGACTGGTGTCCAACCCGTATCAGATGAGTTTAAAAGGCAGAAGCGGGCTGGCCAGATGCTCTAATTTTGGATCCAAATTTTGGATTTTCTATATCAATGCCTAATAATAATGGCTACCATCTAGTCTAAGTCACTCAGATACATCAACTAATTTGGTCCTCAGGACAACCTCATGAAGTGGTAATTAGGTTACTTTATTATGCAAGTATAGGTATGTTCACATGGGTTCACTAGTTCTTCACAGTGGGAAAGGTGGCAATGGTGTGTTGCAATTGTGTATCACAAAAAGATTATTCCTCGATGATTTTCCTTGCAGTCTGTTTATTTTTCTTTCCTACTGACTCACCTCTACTGAGGAAGCATTCAAATTTTCATAGAAACAGCTCTCTTCTTTTGAGCTCAACTGTCATTAGTTTATATAATATTTAACTAAATCTTATATTATTAAAAGGACAAGTACAATAGGCTTAGTTTCAGGTTAGTAGTAAATACATCTGAATCATAATCACATGGCCAGACAAATGGAAGATGTGTGATTTTACCAGCTGAGTGTTTCAATTCTGTGGGCATCCATCAGAAGGCTGAAGACAGGGCATGTTTCATAAAGAGGATTGCAGTTCATCCAGCAAATCAGTTTAGACGAAGTCATTGCAGTCATTTTTTTTTTTTTTAATGTTATTGCCCTTTTACCTATTTTCTCTCCACATTTGGCCTGCCTACAGGAGGTCAGCTTCCTGAAACACTCCATCCCTCCAAGAATTTCACAGTATCTCTGGGGGGATAGTTTATGTACTTTAAGAATGTCTCATCAGTTAACACACATATGTAACAGAACACAAATCATGTATGTACAGCTTAATGGGTTATTATAAAATGAACACTTTGTGTAACCGTATAAAAGGAAAAGAACATCACCAGACACCCTATACCCCACGTCACTACCCCACCTGCCCCCCATCAGGTGGGCATTATCCTTGTCAGCTTGTCTACTATAATACTGAATCTATATAATGATCTCTTAATTAGTGTTTTAAAAATTTCAATTTCACAATTTCCTTTTGATTTTTAAAAATATAGTCTTCTGGTCCTCTACCGAAATTCTCCATCATATCGTGTAATTTCTTGAACTTATTAATCACAGCTATTTTTCATCTGTGTCTGCGGACTCCAAAATCCAGTCCTTCTATGGGTCATTTCATGTTTTCTGTTTTTTTCTCTTGGCATTTAGTCATTTCATCATATTTCCAATATGCCTGATAACTTTTAAAATTTAATGTCAAAAAAAATAAAAAAGTAAAATTTAATGTCAGATATTGGGGATGGGAAAAACCTGAGTAAAATGTAAGTTTCTCCATGGTGCTTTTCTTTCTGGCAAACAATTAGGGTAAAGATGGATCACCTTAATCTAATGATGAATTGAGTCATCGTTGGGGCTTCTCCATCTCCAGTTTCTCCTGCTCCCAGTGCATAGCATTTCTGAAATCCCATCTGAAATCTAGTCCTCCTCAGTAGATTCAGAATCTATTTTTTTAAACTCCCGTCTCTTAAGACTGGTGGAAGTTCCCAGTTTCACAGCTTCACAGTGCTGCTCTTGAATTGGCAAATGCTGTAAGTGGTAGAGCTGGGTGAATGTTGGACTCAGATTATTATTCTTTTCTTCTCTCTGAGATATTGGACCCCCTAAGCCAGAGCCACCTTGGTAGGTCTCTGACACTTTCAAGGAGGTATCTTGTGATATTTCATCCAGTGTTTCTAGTTGTTCTTAGGAAAAAACAGATAGAACAATAAAAATAAGCCTCAATGATCTCCAAAAACTTTCTCAAAATCCAAGTTTTCTAGTGTTTAAAAGTTTTGTGTAGTAAGTTATACTTACATTGAACCCTGACTCATCACATCGTGGTTCTGTCTTTACTGGATTTTTTTTTTTTTAATCAGCAAATACTCTATTATTATTGATAGCAGAAATCTTTATTTGGGAATTATTATTTATTTCTCACAGTGGAATTCCTTTCTAAATAGCTTGTTTCAGTGTAATGGCTGCTAAATGGTTAGATTTAAGTGTTAAAGGAATAGCAGGCTTTAGGATCTCCTCAGTCTCCCAGTAAGCATGTGGCGTCCGGTCATTCCTTGTGCTTCTGCTGTTTTCCATTAGAAGCTTTACTAATATACTCTCTTGTGTGGGCCTTCAAGCGCTTTACTAGCTATGCCAGAACTTTAAACCAGGCATTAGGAATGGCCTTGGATTGATCAAGTTCAAAGCAAAAAAAATACTACCTCATTCATAACTAACAAAGGGTCAGGAAAGTGCCTCACTGACCATATTTTTCCTGGGCTCTGCTTTTTCCCTTTTTTGTGCTTCTTATCTCTGTCAGCCAACTTTCTTTTAATTATTTGTTCCCACCAAAGTGACAGAACTGGGTTATTCCAAATTCTATGCAGCCGATAAAAAAAAAAACTCTTGTGCAAGCCTGAGAAGGAAAAACCTTTGGATCCCAGGTGCTTTCAAGAGAACACAATTAACATTCAGGACTGTGCTGGGCAAGACACTGTGCCTCTTTCAGTGAGCAGAAAAATTAGGGCGTTTATTTATAGCTCTTTGAAAAGAGCAGTGTCCATTTTTGACAAGAAAGTTTCTCTTTCCAACTTGACGTATTTTTCTTTTAGACCAGCACTCTTCCCTAAATCACTACTGACTGCCATTTAAGGCACACGTGTAAACTCAAATGTCAAATGATATGACAAAATTATTTCATGTAGCAATGAAGCAGAAGAATGATGTTTTATTTTACTCAGCATACTTTTACTGAGTCCCTGTAATATTCAAGTCACTTTTCAGAAGGGTCTGAAGGTTGCAAACACACATAAAACAGTTCTTCATCTCAAAAGAGCTTACAGTACAATAACAAGAGATATAACTGAAACAGCATGTAGAAGCAAAGGGTTACTGTACACAGTGGACATAGATATTTTTGTTTGGCAATAGAAATCAAGGATAGGAAATAGAATTTGAGCTGGATTTAAAGAGTCAATAGGATTTGACCAACTACATCTTCAGAGTCACTTTTCTTTTTAAAATTTCTTTTTCTATTCTTTTTTGAATTTTTTCCCCATTTGGGTTATTCCAGAATATTGAGCAGAGTTCTCTATATAACAGGTCCTTGTTGATTAATTATTCAGAGTCACTTTACCATGAAGCAGTCTCTAATGCATCCCTGAGGTACAATAATTGACCTGCCTTCACACACACACACACGCACACACACACACACACACACACACACACTTCCTTTATCTTCCTTTATGTCCTACTCTTCACTGAATGTATTGTCTACTCCTA
This sequence comes from Cervus canadensis, assembly GCF_019320065.1. NCBI lineage: Eukaryota > Metazoa > Chordata > Mammalia > Artiodactyla > Cervidae > Cervus > Cervus canadensis. Next base: position 5,580,354 of record NC_057418.1, on the reverse strand, counting down.
GGACCTATAGTTTATATCATCTAACTACACTATAAGCTTCTTAAGAGATCTCCAGAGCCTGAGAAGGACGAGGACTATTCCAGCCCAGAATAAATATTTATAAACATCTGCTTAATTAATTAATTACCTGATTAGTTGGTTATTAGAGAGATTAAAAAGAGAGGGAAATACAGATTCTAGTTTCATAGTTTTATTACAGGTTGGGATCCCCAGAAAGCAGACTGTGATTGTACATGGAATTCATCCAGGAGGTTTTTGTAAAAACAAAACAAAACAAAAACATTTTATTAAGAAAAATTTCAAACATTTACAAAGCAGACCAAATGGTAAAATGGATGTCCTTGTACTCATCACCCAGTTTCAACTGCTGCAAAAATACTGCAAAAGGGCATTCCTCAAATGTAGTTTTGCATTTTTACAGTTTTCTTTTTAAAATATGAGTCAATAAGTATTTATTGAGCACATATTATGTGGAAATTTTAATTAAGTTTTCTGCTTCTCAATTTTTGAAAATTATTAAAAATTTTTATGAGTTTTGCATGACTGCTTAAGTGTTTCAGCAATATTATGGCTTTGGCATCTTATCAGATTCAAGGATAAAAGAACTCAGTTTTCATTTTGTTATTTCATTCATGCTCTCAAGCAACAAGAAGATAAAAAACAGAGCCACATGATGAACAAAACAAAAAGATAGATGATTTACACTCTACAACTGTATCATAGACTAGCATAAAGCTTTGAATGTAAGGTTCTCAGACGTTTAAAATATTCTTGAAAGTAGCATATTTTTTCAACCCAAACATCATTGCATAATCCATGATCCAGGTGTTTTGAAACCTTTAGGTGAAAGTAGTTTGATGACAGATATTCCATTAGGGTGTGAAGCATTTTTTTGGTGCAAATGCTTCCATTTTGAAATGCTGCCAATAATACTATTATCTGCTTCACGTGAAGGTGGTTTTAGATCTAAGAAAACAATTAAGGTCGGGGAGGTGGAGGGTACAGAGAGGCAGATGTACTGCTTTTATCTCCCTTTTCAAAGCAGAAAGCAGATGAAAATATCAGTTTAAAGGTGACTTCTTTAGAATCTACAGTTAATTGGGGGAAATAATGGCTTGAAATAAGAACTGGTTATCCTCAAGACACCATCAACTGTAGAATAGACGATAAAGTAGCATAAAGACTAGAGTACAAAGTAAAAAAGAAAGGAATCTCTCTTGGATCACGTCGTATAAGCTTAGTCAGTGAACTTCTTCAAATTAGAAGAAAAGAGATTGCACGGGTGCAGGGGTGGCTTCACTGGGAGGCTAATGAAACTTAAACTACAGCATCCCTCACTTGGTGAGTTCTTTCCAGCATCCTGGGGAAACCTTAGCAAAGAATTAATTAGTCATGTGCTTTGCAACATTAAGCTACTTTATTGTAGTTTCTTCAGATTAAATTCTCTCTTTCCATTCTGACATCCCCTTTGTTTTTAAATTCACCAATAGTACTTACTATTAAGATGTCATTTACAAGCTCAAGGATCAGAACTCGATATCTTTTGCTGGGCATTATTCAACCTACTAACATCATCCATGATGGTTTGATAATCAAGTGTTTTGATAATCAACATTCACTAGTTAAGATGTCAATAAGGCTTGAAGTGGGAAATGAATGTAGGATATGTGAGGCATGGACATGTCGTCGCTGTTGAGGGACCCTGTGTACCTGTGAGGTGGAGGTACATCCTGTGTGTACCAGCTGACTGACTCCTTCAGGGGCTTGGACTTGTCTCTGTCCTCTGTCCTTCATTTAGTGGCCCTAGAAATACTTTGCCGGAAATGAAGCTTCAAGGTCTTCCCAAGAAGTTGCCATCTCTAATTCCTACGACATACATTCTTATGTGTGCATGCTAGGTTGCTTCAGTCCTGTCCGACTCTTTGTGACCCCATGGACTGCAGCCCTTCAGGCTCCTCTCCATGGGATTCTCCAGGCAAGAATACTGGAGTGGGTTGCCATTTCCTTCTCCAAGGAACATTCTTATAACACCTGCTAAAAGAATAAGATCATGCACTGTTATTTTTAGTTATAATTGTAGGATTTCATTATCAGCATTTAATATGAAACAGTGTATATATATATGGTTTTTGTTTGTATGTTTGTGACAGAGTATTTGTTTCTTACATTCATGTTCAGTGTTCTTTGAATGAAGTTCACTTTACAAAACTTTTCAGCAGCCTAAAGGTATATTGTGTGTTTATAATTGGTTTAGAAATCATATTGACAGATGACTAATATAATATTGCAGTTATGTTTGTCTAGCTTAGAAAAATATTAGGAATCATCTGTGTTTATACAAAGCTATTACAGTTTAAAGTCATATAAGCGCCTCACAAGTGCCCTGTAAGTGTCTGTGTACAGTCATTATTGATTATTTACTTTGTGTGGGTCATGGAGAAAATGTTAAAACTCAACCAGTTTCCTTTGGCACAGGATTTTTATTAAATCATCCTCCATGAAAAGATAAGGATGCTAAGGACAATTTTGATATTAGCCTAAGAGAGCATAATTCAGATATAAATAGTTTAGATGCAAATAAAATATGAAACAGTCTTTCAGAGCTTTACAATTCAACATAACTTATTTGAAAGCAATAAATAATACTTTGCAACATTTCTTAAAGTGTTTCTTGAAAGAATAATTTTATGGTTGGTAGTAAGTAGAATGTGGAAACAGAGTTCTGTGACCAAGTACAAATGGAAAACACTAAATTAGACAACCTTCTTGGTAAGGGTTTCATCTCAGACTTGAGTATAAAAATATACATTGTGAGTCTCCAAGAAGGTAATGGCAGAGCATTGAGTATTTCCCCCAAATTATATAAAAGTGAACCCCTCAGTGAACTAGTGTGCCAGAGAATACACTGGGAAATGCTGGCATTTTTATCAGTCAGCTAATCAAGATTCCCCCATTGAAGCTGGAGATGGTTCATTTCCTGAACTTGCTGTCCTCCGGTGCTTTGCTAGGGAGGAGGCAGGGAGGAACAGCCTCTGAGAACATCCTCTAAGATGCAGCCTGCAACTCCCATCTCACAGATGACGAACTGGGGCTTTTATCCAAGTGTGTTCAGCTCATAAATGGAGGGTCCATTCCACCCACATCAGTCTGCTTTGAAACTCTTAATTATCCTACCTTCTACTGCTTTTTGGAAAAATTTCTGGTAGGTTTCAAGGAGAGCTTAAAGTGAATTCTTCAAACTGGAGACTAAAGAATAGAGCTTTTGCCATTTTAATAGCATTGGATTGCTTTACAGAAAACAGTTTTTCCTCTGATATTTAAAGAAGCTTTTCTCCCTTTTATTAACAATTAGATATAGATTTTTTTTTTTAGATATAGATTTTTTTAATCGGCCTCATTTTCTTTCCTTTCCTTTCTCTAAGTTATGTTAGCGTTGGCCCTTAATCTCAATCACTCAATGTGACCAAACCAAATGTTACTGACAAAATGTCAGAAGGTAGGGGAAAGAGGATATCTGAATGAAGAAAATCTGTTTATAGCAAGAACAGTAAGGAAAAATTAAGCTAGTGTTATACCCATAATCATAACTTTTAAGGAACTGAGAAAATCCAAATGTAATAATTAATATTAATAGTGTGGGTATCACTTTCATAGGCTATAAACTGAAGTGCTTAGGAAATGTAACTCTAATTCTTTGTAACTGAACATAACTCTCTTCTTGGCCTCCATCAGTGCTGGATGGTGGAAGACTTAACCTGGCCATTTCTGCATCAGTCAGCTTCAGTAACTTCATAGCCCCATGGCAGTTCCCCATCCCTTCATTTACAATGAATGGACAGAACCTTGTCAAAATCAGCTTTTAAAAAAGCTCCATGCTGGCCAAAATCTGACACATCTCAGTTTGTGTTCAGCCTCCCAGGGAGCAGTTTGCCACCCTGGTCATCATTTTTGAGGGTTTGAAGCTGAGTCTCCCAGCTCCCCCCACCCCCAGTCACACACAGAGACACACAGAAACCACAAATCCAACAGAGAGTGTCTGACTTCAGATGACAAGCCCTTTTCTGCTACATTTTGCAGCTCTCATCAACTAGCTCTCTCCTATCTCTCCACCTCCCATTAAAATGAACCTGTCTATGTCTCTTTCTTTCCCTAGATTCCAGTGTGTTGCCATAGTCATAACTAATGGCGTTCTTTGTTTCAAATGAAATATTTCAGTCCACAGGAAACAAGCTTATTTTGAGCCCCTCCATGTACCGAGTTCTAATGTGATATGGTTCTTGACTTTAAATAAAACAGTACATGTAAAACAGTTTTGGCAAGTTGTAAAGGAGCTAAAATTACTTGTCTTCACTGAGTCGTTGCCATATTTTTCAAGGAATAAATAGTCTATTACAGTATGTGTCAGGATTAAATTCTGTGCAGCAGTTTCTTCCAGCCCTGCCTCTCACTCCACAGTCAAGGAAAGACAATCTCACCCAGTACCACCACTCTAATCTTTACTCTCTGCTCACCACTCTTTGGGTTTCTTCCATTCCCTTGCGTGAATCTTGCTAGAGTCTCTGATCTGATGAGCACCCTCCCATCCCTTTTTTGAAGGGGGGGTGGGGTGGAAAGAAAGGTAATATTTTCATTCAGACCACTTCCCTGCTGTAAGTGAACTCTCATCACTACCAACCATCAATATTTTTACTCGTCCTTGGTCATTTATCTTGTCCATCTCCTCTAGAAACTTTTTAGAGCTTTGCCACTTTCTTTAAGTCCTTTGTTCAGGGCTCCCCCAACTTACTGTCATGCTAAGTCACTTCAGTAATGTCCAACTCTTTGCGACTCTATGGACTGTAACCCACCAGGCTCCTCTGTCCATGGGGTTCTCCAGGCAAGAGTACTGAAGTGGGTTGCCGTGCCCTTCTCCAGGTGATCTTCCCAAGCCAGGGATTGAACCCAAGTCTCTTAAGACTCCTGCGTTGGCAGGTGGGTTCTTTACCGCTAGCTCCACCGCAGATGATAACTGAGGCCACTAGGCATGGTCTGTTTCAACATCCTGCCCTTTTTACCTACAAGTGTGTCTACATCTTTAGTTCTTCCATCATCTTTACATCTACTCACTCCCAAATCCTGCCAATTTTACAGATCCCCCCTTCTCTTCCTCCCCACTGCTATCCCCTTAGCTCAGACTCTCATCCCCTCTCCTAAATGACCATTCTGACTTCTCTGTTTTCTTTTTCAAGTACATCCTTGGTACAGCAGCCCAATTAATGCATCCAAAAGAGATATAACATCATCACTCTTAAAATAAAAGTGCCTTTCTCACCCACCTCTCCAGACACATTTTTCATTTTTACTTTGGAACATGGAAATGATCCTAGTTATACACCCTGAGGTACACAAGGCAAATCCTATGACTTTTTCATGTGGTTCCATCTCCTCAAGACATTGTCGCCTGACTTGTAACCTGATTAACTTTTAATCCTCCTCTACGTTTAAGCACAGAATCATTTCTGGGAAGAGTTTCTTGAATCTTCAAACTGTCTTGGGTACTCCCTGCTATTTCTACATTTCCCTATACAGACCCAGACCTCTATTACTGCTTCACAATGTTGTATTATAATCACCAGTTTGCCTACCTGATTCCCTCACTTAGACTAAGAGCTCCAAAGGATAGTAACTGCATCTGTTTTGTCTTTTCCATTACCTGGCACATTGCTGGAAGATAAATAGATAAGGAGCTGGAAGTTGGGAATCTCACATTCTATTGCAGGCTGATGAGGAAACTCTCCTGGGGGGTGAGGGGAGGTTTCTTAATCCTTCAAATAACACTACACAACCTAATATTTTGATCCTTCCTACTAAGAACAGATAGTGAACATTTCAATTATATTTTAAGTTATCTCAAAGGCGCAGTGTGGAAATGAACACACACTGATAAACTTCTATTTGGTGATGAACATCTTTTTCTTCAATGAGCATAAAAAACAAAACACCTCTCCCCCTTCTGTATAGTAATATTCTGCTCCTTTTAGAAATGCCCTTCTCTTTTAGTAGGACAGCTTCATTACTAGAACCATCAGTTTCACAAGGTCATCCACAACCCAAGGACAGATTCAAAGCATAATTCACAGGAGGGCAGCACAATTCATGCCCATGGGTTGCAGGGAGATGAGATTATACAGAACCAGAGTTTGTTAAAATACTCACACACAGTTTTAATATTCAGAAAACGTAAAATACAATCAGGTAAAATATCCATGTATTGTGTATTCCGAATAAGCCTCCTGAAGTATTCTGTACTATATAAACATTCTTGAGGAAGAAAAATAGACCTATGAAGATGAATTGCCTTATCCTAGTACATACCTTATTTTTTATGATCATAGAAATGGATGTCAGTGGCCTGCACAAAATAGTCTGAAAGGGTGGTCCAGAACTGTTCTTTTGGCCAGTATGTTATACTCAAGTAATTTTTAACAGTTGTGAAATATAACATAAGCATCGTAAAAATGCATAATACATGGAAACATGGTTCAATGAATAATCATAAATTATAGACCTCTGCAACCATCTCCCAGGTCAAGAAACAGAACATCAGCATCTCTGTGTCTATTATAAAAGGAACTATACCCTCCCCAAATTCTTATGTTGAAGCCCTAAGCCCTAGTACTTGATAATGTGAGTGTATTTGGAGATCGGGACCTTAAAGAGATAATTCTGGTTAAAGGAGGTTATTAGGGTGATGCCCTAACCCGGTATGACTGATGTCCTTAGAAGAAGAGAGATTCTGTAGGATCAGAGAGAACATACACGCGCAGGCAGAGAGGAAAGACCATGTGAGGACACGGGGGAAAGACAGCCATCTGCAGCCAAGCAGAGATGCCTCAGAAGAAATCAAACTTGCCAACAACCTCAATCTTGGACTTCCAGCCTCCAGAACTGTGTGAAAATTAATTTCTGCTTTTTAAGCCGCTCAATCTGTGGTATTTCTTTATGGCAGTCCAAGCAGGCTAACACAGCACCACCAGGAGGACCCTTGTGTCCCTTTCAAACAACAGCCTCCCTCTCCTGCTTCAGATGTGGTCACTGGTTTTTTAAGTTTGTTTTTTTTTTTTTTTAATATTGGGGTATTTGTATTGGAGTATATAGAATGAGCCATACATATACATGTGATATAGTCACTAATTTGATTTATCATCATTAGTAAACATGTCATCAATTTTTATTGCAGTTATGCTTGCATCCAAAAAATCACACCTGAGCTTGTATCCAAAAATTATATATATAGCTTAGCTTTGCTAGTATTTCCATATTTTTTATTAATTTGAATTTGAATGCCCTTAGGCAAAGCATCCACCCACTAACTCATAGCATCCAGAACTTCCTCTTTATCTTCCCCTGAGTTGTTCTTGGGCATGTGTGTCTCCCACTCCTTGGCCTCATGCCCAGCCACCTGGAATGTACCTCTTTTAATAGCCAATTATCAACTCAAGAATGACAGAGCCAATGATTCTAACAATCACACTCCTTCATTCCCACCTGTTACAAATGCTAAATGTCGAGTTTGGGGGTTTGCATTACAGTTGGAATCATTTTGAGAATTTCATGACATCTATTGAAATAAGCAGAGTCACATCCTGAGATAGAAAATCCCCAGTTTAGCCAGGGCGATCTTTTTTTTTTTTTTCCTTTTTTTAAAAATTTTTAAATTTTTATTTATTTATTTTTTTATTAGTAGGAGGCTAATTACTTCACAACATTTCAGTGGGTTTTGTCATACATTGATATGAATCAGCCATAGATTTACACGTATTCCCCATCCCAATCCCCCCTCCCACCTCCCTCTCCACCCGATTCCTCTGGGTCTTCCCAGTGCACCAGGCCCGAGCACTTGTCTCATGCATCCCACCTGGGCTGGTGATCTGTTTCACCATAGATAGTATACATGCTGTTCTTTTGAAACATCCCACCCTCACCTTCTCCCACAGAGTTCAAAAGTCTGTTCTGTATTTCTGTGTCTCTTTTTCTGTTTTGTATATAGGGTTATCGTTACCATCTTTCTAGATTCCATATATATGTGTTAGTATGCTGTAATGTTCTTTATCTTTCTGGCTTACTTCACTCTGTATAATGGGCTCCAGTTTCATCCATCTCATTAGAACTGATTCAAATGAATTCTTTTTAACTAGCCAGGGCAATCTTTACTTAAAGACACAGCAGCACCCAAACCCTTTCTTTGCCCGTAACACTCAAGGTTCCAAAGGAGAAAAGATGAACAGTCAAGTGAAACTACATCAGCAAGACTTTATTTACAAAGAAACTCATTACAAAAGTAGGAGAACCATGAGGAATAGTGCAGGGACCTAGCAACAGAGGGAGAGAGATGACGGAAGCCAAAAAGGGAGAGATTGTCAGGAAGAGAAGTCCTTGAGAGTGACCTTTTGTTAAGAGTCTCAGCCAGCCTGAGGCGGCTGCCCAGGAAGGGAGCCAGAGAAGTAATGACCTGTGGTCTTTTCTCCCTCCGACCACCTTCCTGGCTCCCACTGACTTCACCAACCCAGAAAAAGAGTTGGACACGACTGACTGACTAACACTTTCACTTTTTCTGGAAGTTCACAAAACTGGGATGACCAGATAATAATAACCATGGGCGGGGTGGGGGAAACAGATCTCTTCAGTATTTAGATACAGTGTACTTTTTAGATATCTAGCTACTGATTAGATTGTAGGACATTTGAGTTTACTAATTTTAACACTCCAGACACTCCACTGTCAAATGCCAAAAGTGATTAGGAGTAGGATAGACCACAACCATCTGGAAGGGCTTATATGCTTTTTAGGAAAGTGAGGGTGACGAGTACTCCCATTTGGAATCAAAATTAGCTAATCGTAAAGCATATGTCTCTTCTTAAAAAACATACACACACGTATCAAATGCCTTTCCTAAGAGAACGGCATAACAGTATTTCATTACATTTAATACAAAGGTCACCTTTATTTCTAGGTGATTTTTATTACAATGAAATATACATTAAATATGTAATTTAATTAAACATGAAAGAATACAATTTATAATATATTATACAGTACTGTAATCCTATTTGTAAATGTGGAATTGGATATGAAGAAGGTCCATCTTGAAATCCAGCCAAAAGATTTTAGCTATTGAAATACCAATCACCCAATAATCTAGAGGCATAAAATACCAAAGCAAGTGATGAATTAATCTCCTATCTGTCCTCAGAGAGAGTTGACATTTGTAATCCAACAGAAGAAAAAGGAAAAAATGGTGCGACAAAGAATAAGGTATGCTACACAGAGTTCAGTTTGTTAAACAATAAACCAAACCGTTGGAAGAGTTGGGGCTGGGTCCCAAATTTACCTTCTTCCTTAAGTTAGACTACTTGTAAACAGCTAACGGGATATAAAATGGTTCAGCCACTGTGGAAACAGTATGGCTGTTCCTAAATGTTAAATATGGAATTATTACATGACCCTGCAATTCCATTCCTAAAAATATAATCAGAAGAATTGAAAACAGGGATTCCAAAAGATACTTGTAAACCAGTGCTCACAGCAGAATTCTTCACAGTAGCCAACAGGTGGAAACAATCTAAGAGTCTGTCAACGGACAGATGGATTAAAAAAAAGTTAAGTGTATACCCACAAGGAAATATTTTTCAGCAATAAAAGGAGTGAAGCCATGATATGTGCTACAACAAGGATAAACTTTGAAAACATAATGTTAAGTGAATTAATCCAAATATAAAAGGACAAACATTGTCCTTATATGAAATATCTAGTATAAACAAAGTCATGGAGACAGCAAGTAAATTAGAGGTTACCAAGGGTTAGAGGGAAAGAGATGGGGAGTTATTAACTAATGGATACAGAGTTTCTGTGTGAGATACCTAAAGGGTTTTAGAAACACATAGTTGTGATGGTCATACAACATTATAAATGCACTAAAATAGCACTAAATTGTACATGGTAAGTGACTAAAATGAAAAATTTTATGTTATATATATCTTAGCAAATTAAAAAAAAAAAATGTTCTCTATTTGCTTCCTCCCTGTATCATTGCGTTTTAACTGAGGACATCAAATAAGCCTCAGAGATATTGTTATTATTCAGTCATTCAGTTGTGTCCTACTCTTTGCAACCCCATGAATCGCAGCACGCCAGGCCTCCCTGTCCATCACCAACTCCCGGAGTCCACCCAAACTCATGTCCATCGAGTCGGTGATGCCAGCCAACCATCTCATCCTCTGTCGTCCCCTTCTCCTCCTGCCCCCAATCCCTCCCAGCATCAGGGTCTTTCCCAATGAGTCAACATTTTGCATGAGGTGGCCAAAGTATTGGAGTTTCAGCTTCAGCATCAGTCCTTCCAATGAACACCCAGGACTGATCTCCTTCAGGATGGACTGGTTGGATCTCCTTGCAGTCCAAGGGACTCTCAAGAGTCTTCTCCAAACACCACAGATCAAAAGCATCAATTCTTCGGTGCTCAGCTTTCTTCACAGTCCAACTCTCATATCCATACGTGACCACTGGAAAAACCATAGCCTTGACTAGACGGGCCTTTGTTGGCAAAGTAATGTCTCTGCTTTTTAATATGCTATCTAGGTTGGTCATAACTTTCCTTCCAAGGAGTAAGCGTCTTTTAATTTCATGGCTGCAATCACCATCTGCAGTGATTTTGGAGCCCAAAAATATAAAGTCTGACACTGCTTCCACTGTTTCCCCATCTATTTGCCATGAAGTGATGGGACCAGATGCCATGATCTTAGTCTTCTGAATCTTGAGCTTTAAGCCAACTTTTTCACTCTCCTCTTTCACTTTCATCAAGAGGCTCTTTAGTTCTTCACTTTCTGCCATAGGGGTGGTGTCATCTGCATATCTTAAGTTATTGATATTTCTCCCGGCAACCTTGAGTCCAGCTTGTGCTTCCTCCAGCCCAGCGTTTCTCATGATGTACTCTGCAAAAGTTAAATAAGCAGGGTGACAATATACAGCCTTGATGTACTCCTTTTCCTATATGGAACCAGTCTGTTGTTCCATGTCCAGTTCTAACTGTTGCTTCCTGACCTGCATACAGGTTTCTCAAGAAGCAGGTCAGGTGGTCTGGCATTCCCATCTCTTGAAGAATTTTCCACAGTTTATTGTGATCCACACAGTTAAAGGCTTTGGCATAGTCAATAAAGCAGAAATAGATGTTTTTCTGCAACTCGCTTGCTTTCTCAATGATCCAGCAGATGTTGGCAATTTGATCTGTGGTTCCCTGCCTTTTCTAAAACTAGCTTGAACATCTGGAAGTTCACGGTTCATGTATGGGTGAAGTCTGGCTTGGAGAATTTTGAGCATTACTTTACTAGCATGTGAGATGAGTGCAACTGTGCAGTAGTTTGAGCATTCTTTGGCATTGCCTTTCTTTGGGATTGGAATGAAAACTGACCTTTTCCAGTCCTGTGGTCACTGCTGAGTTTTCCAAATTTGCTGACATATTGAATGCAGCACTTTCACAGCATCATCTTTCAGGATTTGAAATAGCTCAACTGGGATTCCATCACCTCCACTAGCTTTGTTCATAGTGATACTTCCTAAGGCCCACTTGACTTCATTTTTCAGGATGTCTGGCTCTAGGTGAGTGATCACACCATCATGATTATTTGGGTCGTGAAGATCTTTTTTGTACAGGTCTTCTGTGTATTCTTGCCACCTCTTCTTAATATCTTCTGCTTCTGTTAGGTCCATACCATTTCTGTCCTTCATTGAGCCCATCTTTGCATGAAATGTTCCCTTGGTATCTCTAGTTTTCTTGATGAGATCTCTAGTCTTTGCCCTTCTATTGTTTTCCTCTATTTCTTTGCATTGATCACTGAGGAAGGCTTTCTTATCACTTCTTGCTATTCTTTGGAACTCTGCTTTCAAATGGGTATATCTTTCCTTTTCTCCTCTGCTTTTCGCTTCTCTTCTTTTCACAGCTATTTGTAAGGCCTCCTCAGACAGCCATTTTGCCTTTTTGCATTTCTTTTTCTTGGGGATGGTCTTGATCCCTGTCTCCTGTACAATGTCATGAAAGTCCGTCATCATTCATCAGGCACTCTGTCTATCAGATCTAGTCCCTTAAATCTATTTCTCACTTCCACTGTATAATCATAAGGAATTTTATTCAAGTCATACCTGAATGGTCTAGTGGTTTTCCCCACTTTCTTCAATTTAAGTCTGAATTTGGCAATAAGGGGTTCATGATCTGAGCCACAGTCAGTTCCTGGTCTTGTTTTTGCTGACTGTATAGAGCTTCTCCATCTTTGGCTGCAAAGAATATAATCAGTCTGATTTCGGTGTTGACCATCTGGTGAGGTCCATGTGTGGAGTCTTCTCTTGTGTTGTTGGAAGAGGGTGTTTGCTATGACCAGTGTGATCTCTTGGCAAAACTCTGTTAGGCTTTGACATGCTTTATTCCGTACTCCAAGAGCTTCCCTTATGTCTTAGTTAACAATCAGGGGATGTTAATATATCATTAGAACATTAAAAAGAATTGAAAAATAGATTATTCTTTAGTATTACTAAATTAAATTCTTCCAGCCTTTTCTTGCTAAGACCCTAAAATAAGGGTGTTTCTTAAAGGGCTAAACAGCATAATAATTTCTGGATCACTGGTACCCAAGTGGGAAATGAGGACAGAGGCTAAGTTGCCTTGTCAGAGGTGATGAAGATTTCCACCACCATCTGATTGGAGGAAGCATCACATCCTTCTTCCTCTGGTTGAGACCTAAATTGGTTTCCCTCTCCCACTCTGCAGTATAATTATCAAGAATCATAGTTTTCATTTTGTTAATAAGCAGACTTTTGTCAAAGGTTTTAAAATAGTAACCACTGATGTTTCTAATTTAAAAAGTAACACTTTTTATTGTAATGATTTTAGAAAAAAATACAGGCAAGTTCAAGGAAGGAAAAATAAATCACCCATAATTTTACCATCCAGATATAATTATGGTTAGTAGTGTGATGAGTTGGCTTAATGTGAGACTTACTTGATTAATTTTAGTCAAAAATCATAGTGCCCAACTTTTCTACATTATGAAGCAAACAGTTTTGCATTGGAAAAGTACAATATACATACAGCAATCTTCTCACATGAAAATGGTCCCCATTACCATTTTTATGTGTTTTAACCGAATCAGCCAAAGGCTGATAATAGAGAAAGCTGTAGTCTGAAAAGTCACATTTATTGACTTTTTTTTTTTTAACAACAATGGAGACCACAAACCACAGGAACCATGGGGGTGTCTCACCGAGGAAAGAAAGAAATGGGGTTATTACAGGATTTAAGAGAAGCAATGCTTTGATAGGCTCAGAGAAAAGCACAGCTGTAGATGAAAGAGTCAACATGAAGTCTGGTCTGCAAAGTAGACCCAGAGTCCTTTTTCCTTGAAACCACAAAGTGAAGATAGATGTGAAATGATGCGTCCAGAAATCCCTTATCTGAAACTGCACATGGGTTGGACGTCAAGGCTGCTTCTCTGGGTCAAAGGACTGATATCTTTCCAGCTAGAAGAATGGGGCACTTTATTGTCATTCTTAAGATTTCAAAAAGCAAATTTTCTGACTGTCTAGACATTAGAAAGCAAGATTTTTCAGTTAGACAGTAGTGTCCCTTGAAGAAGGAGCTATTACGACATTTATAGCTGCAACACAGCCCTTGGGAGAAACGTTTTCTGTTAACTTAGCTGCTGTTTGATCTTGATCTGTACCTCTCATTCCATTCCACTTGGATGAGTGGCAGTACCTTCTCAGTGAGAGCTCATTTTTATTTTTTCAGGAGTTTTTCTCTGTTTTTGTTTTTTTTTTTAAATTCTTGAGTTTTTGTTTCTTTTGGTCTAAATTATGGCAATTTTGTGTATCCACTTATGGATCAATTATTTTATATTTAGTACTATTTTATTAGACTTTTTATTTAATTACCTAGTCTTTAATACACATGATTTTAATAGCTGAATAGCAGGCCCTCTTATAAATGGACCAAAGATCACTTCCAAATCCAAAGTGGTTATTGCCAATTTTTAATTATCATCAATTCCTAATTTTATTTCAAGTTATATTGTGACAGACATCTGCATGAATATAACTTGATGTAAGCAACTACTGGGTCTGTTTTTCTAGTATTTATTATTAATTTTTTATTGGGTGCACCAGATCTTCATTGCAGTATGCAGGATATCCAGTTGCAGCATGCAAACTCTTAGTTGCCTCATGCGGGATCTAGTTCCCTGACCAGAGATAGAACCCCGGGCCCTTTCACTGGGACTGTGGAGTCTTAGTCCCTAGATCACCAGGAAAGTGTCTACTGGGCCTAAGTTTAATTTTCATTTTTTGTATTATTAGTTTGGATTAAAGTTTTCCTATGTTGATTACTAATTCCAGCTGACACTTCTGTTTTTTCAGAAACTTGTCCTCAATGAAATATTAAGGAGCTTAGAGTGTTTCTCATCAAACCATATTAACTCTTTACATTGTGAAAATACTACGTATTCAAATACTGATTTACTCTGTGGTAATAGGTGTTAACTAGACTTACTGTGGTGATCATTCCTAATCTATACAAACACTGAATCCCTATGCTGTGCTAACATGTCTGTATCTCAGCTTCTTAAAAGTTAAAATATTGATTCTTTATCACGTTAGCGGTAATTATTTTGTTTCTTGTATATAGTTTACAACAAGTCTTTGTGAGGCTGTTCTTTCACTCTTCTGAAATTCTTAACTACCCCAGAACCTAAAGTTGGCAACCAGAAATCTAGGTCATCAGGTTTCAGTAATCACCTACTGATGACATCAGTAATCTGTTACAAATTAGAAGTGCAGCTTTGGATCATCGTTTCTTTAAAAAACAAATTCTAACAAATTCAAAGTTCTTCTATAATGTTGTTCCTCATCTTCCAGTGTTCTTTCTTAAGAGCAATGAACAGACTTACAATTATGTCACATCGTAACAGGATATAGCCAGTAAAACCAAAGCCGCCAAAACCCACGGACATGGTGACTGTGAAATACTATAGTGTTTTTCCAAGTGCGATTCATGTTTTGTATGTATCTCAGACAAGGAAGGGAAAAAAGACTGAGTTAAATCATAATATATCCTAAGGCTGGATCAATGAGCAACTCAAGAAAAGAAGGCTTAACACAGAAACACTTGCTACAATTTAAAATATTCATTCTGATCCCTTTTTCTCTCCTATGTGCTTTATTTTGTGTGTGTATATTAAGTTGCTTCAGTGGTGTCTGAGTCTTTGTGACCCTATGGACTGTAGCCCACCAGGCTCCTCGGTCCATGGTATTCTCCAGGCAAGAACACTGGAGTGGGTTGCCATTACCTCCTCCAGGGGGTCTTCCCTACTCAGGGATTGAACCCACATCTCTTGTCTCCAGCATGGCACACGGATTCTTTACCACTGCGCCGCATGGGAAGCCCTGCTTTATTTTAGGTGTGGGATAACATCATTCCCACATTGCTCTTGGGGCCATAGTTAATTTGAATAGTTACCTCAGTGATTTCTTTAAAGCCTGTGTCATTGCAGCTGTTACAGTGATTTTAATTTGTCCTTTCCCCAAATTTCTCTGTTCCCTCCATTCTTATCACTGTTAACTGAATATACAAAGTTCAAGAACTTGAAATCTCAAACATCTTATCTTCATTTTTTAATGCCCTTGATTCATTTAATCGTTTAATAATTGATGGGGTAAAAACGGCCTTGGTTGAAAATTCACTTTGGAAAACCACATGAACTAATAAAGGTGAGGGCTGACTTGTGGAAAGGGCTAAACTTTTGTGCTAAACTTCAATATTTCTCTTATTTCATGCCAAACTTGAGAGCTACACTGTTCAAACAGTGCAGATAAATTGTGTTTGCAGAACGGATGATAACCTTGCAAATCAGGGGTCACCGAAAGCATGATAAACAAACATGACGAATGTTTGGTTGGGGTGGGCAGGGTGGACAGTGAGCCTTCTCAGTCTATATCCAGGGATGTATGGCATGTCAAAGCCATTCTTAAGCCCTTCCTCCTAACTTCAACCTTTTTACACAGATGGAAGAAGCTTAATGCGACCATCTGGAGTGGTCTTGAAAAAGGAGGGAGAAAAGACATTACAAAGAAACAAAATAAGTAGTTTAAGTCTGTAAAAGATGCATGAGGAAGTTTGTCCTAATAGCCTCCTTTGTTGACATCGTGGGATACCACTTGGCCCACCACCTCTGCCTAAGTCTTTCTTCTTGTAACTTCTTCCTGATGATCTGACAGTAAGAAGCCCTAGAAATTACATTTAAATTGCTTTTACAGATTAATTATGTAAGTGGTGGGTTCACTTGCATTGTTTTTCTTTAATTTCATAGATCTATTTGAAGTCATGGTAATAATGACTACTAGGTATTAGTCAAGAATAATGATAATCTTATATTTTAAGAAAATTAAAAAGACAGTCACGTACAGAATTAAGAACTGTTAGCATTTGTTCATATTTGCTTTTCTTTCTCATCAGAGGAAGAAAATATCACAATGCAGTTGAAATTTCCTTTACACCAACTTCCAGTCTCATTTCCTTTCTCTTCCCCAGAGGCAACAATTACATTTTCATTTCATCTCTATGTATATTAGCATCTCCCTATTTTGGAGAGATATTTATATACCTTTGTGTGACAGAGTATCTCTAATTTACATAAATAGTAATAGATGGATATACCTGGACAAAAATATTAGGTTTTAAAAAATTTATCCAAGACAAAATGAGCTATTTTATAGATATTATGTATAAAATTTTATCTCTTTTAACTGCTATGTGGTATTCAGTTGTACAAATATATAATTTATGTATTTCTCTTTGACATATTTTGAGTGTCAAATTCTTGTTATTATGAGAAATCCTCAAATAAATATGCTTGTATATGCTTCCTTTGCTTGCATGCAAAAGATAATTCACAGAGTACACAGGAAGTGAGTTATTAGGTTGTAGGTGAATACATTTTCAAATTTACTCAATACAAACAAATTTAGCTTCATAGGAATTATATCAATTAAGCTCTATTAGTGATTGTAAATTCCTGTTTCTCCTCATTTTGACCAATATTCAATATTGTCATATTTCACAATCTTTGTCAATCTGAGGCAAACTGTATTATTTGAATGTTCCCTTCCCTACTTGGGCTTCCCGGGGAGCTCAGCTGATAAAGAATCTGCCTGCAATGCAGACCCCAGTTTGATTCTTAGGTCAGGAAGATCTGCTGGAGAAAGGATAGGCTACCCACTCCAGTAATCTTGGGCTTCCCCAGTGACTCAGCTGGTAAAGAATCTGCCTGCAATGCGGGAGACCTGGGTTTGATCCCTGGGTTGGGACGATCCCCTGGAGAAGGGAAAGATTGTGCACTCCTGTATTCTGGCCTGGAGATTTCCATGGACAACAGTCCATGGGGTCACAATGGGTTAAACATGACTGAGCGACTTTCACTTTGCTTCCCTACTTATCAGCGTAGTTGGTTATCATCTCATGTTTATTCACCATTCAGGTTTGTTTTTGCTTTCCTTTCTGAAAACTGTCTATTCGCTTCCAAATTTGCTTGGAAGGTTTACTGTTTGCACTTAGGAAACAGAGGCTCAGAGAAGCCAAGTGATTTGATCAAACTCATAAAACAAAAGGAAACCTCGAGCAGGATTTAACCTCAGCTTCCCCCTTCAAACCATTTCTCTTTTCCCAACACTTCTCCAGACCTCGATCAATCCATTTTAAACCTTTTTGTCTCACTGTCCTCAACCTCCTCATCTGGGATGATTATCTAAGACACTCACGAAGAAAGTGACTTGTCTGTTTTGAGGTTCTGGCAAATCCTGTCCAGAACAGTGACCTGGTGGTGCCCGGAATCCCTCCAGGATCTAAAAGCTTTTCTATTTCCAGTCAAGCTTTCACAACAATCCTTTAAGTTATGCACTATTATCACCATCCTTTTATGCACGAGCAGTTACACACTTGTTTATTGTGACCAGACCAGGAAAGGAAACCAAGAAAAGCATTTAAAGATATTCTAAGTCAGAGGAAGACTGATCAGATTTGTTTAGGAAAACCTTTCTGGAGAAGATGAAAATAAGTGTCAATGACAGTTTCTTTCTTCATTCAACATTCCCCCAGATTCATCCTTTGTAGAGTCGCAGGGCAATGTAACTGGAAAGATCTTTCATAGTATATTTTAAAATGTTTTGTCTCTCTTCTGTAAAGAAGCTGAGGTCATTATCTAATCTACAGGAGTTAAGTAATTAATTACAAGAAAGCACTGGCAGTCACCCTAGCCAGGACTAGGAGGCTAGGATGTATGCTGGTTGCAGAAGAGTATGAACACATTTCAAAGCATGATGAAACTTCATCTTGTGAGCTTTTCAATTGAAAAATTTTTTTAACAAAGACTCTCAGTTAATAAGGAACATAGCCCTACTCCAAATCTAGATAAAGCAAAGATAATGGTTTAAACTGTCTTTGAGTGAGTGAGAGTGTGTGTGTGTGTGTGTGTGTGTGCACGTGTGTTTAGATCTGCATGCAGATCTAATCTTCTGCATGCAGTTGTACGTCTTTTGATTTCCCAGCAGTAAGAATCCACTTTCCCATTCTGATATATATCATCCAATCCTGATACCTTTTTGAAATTGGAGACTGATCCTCCTCCTCACCTTCCCCTCAACCTTATAGCTCCAGAAAAAGGAACAGGTTAAGTATGACCAGTGGAAAGTGGAGTTTATGATGTCGGAGGGTGTTAAGAAGGACAGAGAGAAGAAAGACCATCCCTTCTGATTCTGATGGCTTGTGAGAAGTAGAAAGGGAAAAAAGCAAGGCCCTGGTAAGACACAATGCTGCAGCTCCTCTCTGGCCGAAGTCCTGGAAGGAGGGGCAAGAGAGTGGACTTGAAGAGCAGGGCCCTTGCCCCTTTCCATTTGGAAGTGTAGGAGAGGCCATCCTACAGGTGGTCCCCGCTTCCTGCTGAGACAGGCAGACAGAAGACCTGAGTTTGACTCTCCCAAGCCATCCTCAGTGTCTACATGGCATGGATGGGATCCCAGAATCTCCTGAATGTCCCAAAGGGTGTTCTGCAATGAGTCAGCCTTTATCTAGATACTTGATGGAAGAGATCACCATCTTTAGCATAAAGAGACCCTGGACCTAGAATGGGAAACACAACAAAAATTTCAAGGGCTGACCACAAGAACAAGAGCTGAAGAAGAAATGAGTCAATAGGCAGGGTTTACCACACTAGCAAGGGCTTCCCAGGTGGTACTAGTGGTAAAGAATGGTAAAGAAACTGCCTGCCAATGTAGGAGACACTAAGAGACTCAGATTCATCTCCAGGTTGGGAAGATCCCTTGGAGGAGGGCATGGCAACCCACTCCAGTATTCTTGCCTGGAGGATTCCATAGACAGAGGAGCCTGGCGGGCTACAGTCCATAAGGTCATAAAGAGTCAGACACAGCCGAAGTAACTTAATACGCGCACACCAGGCTAGCTAAACAATGCAAAAACAGGCCTTGAGCTTTACTGATTGCACATTTCAGCAATGGACGCCAGAAGGACCCTGAGTTGAGTAAGCCCTCTAAATTCTCAGACACTGTTTAAAAAAGAGGAGTGAGGGAGAAGCAAATCTAAAATATAAAACACAAAGACATTTGTGGAATATGATAACTGTAGTCTCTTCAATAAAGTCATCAGATTACACTGCATTTACTGAACATGTCTAAAACACAGTTTTCTCGATAACCAGGGACACTCTTAAAGAAGATTAGACCTATTTTCAAGATGAAAAGTATCTATATTTTCTCTGCTTATCTAATTGTAATGTGAGCAATTTTCAATACAATGACTTCAGCTTACATGGAAAGGGAAAGAATTGACCCATAAGGGCCTGGAAATAGATAGCACTTGAAGCCATCAGGTAATCCAGGCACCTGTGTGTTTCTCTTCCATCCTCTGTCCCCCTCCCAGCTTCATGTTCACATAGCTCCTTGTTTGGCCAATCAAGAAAACCATCCTTCAATCTCAATCCTAATCACAAACCCCATAGGTAGTGAGTCAGAGTCACAGAAACTAAATATGGCTGCTGAAGGGCATCCCTGGGCAGCTGAGAGCATGGTTATTACAAAACTGAGCTCATCATCATGGTTGTCTACTAGTCCTTACCTTTTCTTTCTAACTTAACATTAAAATTGGCTCATATAATAAACTATTTCATGAAAATATTTTATGCATATGTCTGCATAATTGTCCATTCCCCTCTTGTTGGTTATTTCATTTTTAACCCCAAGTATATTTAGTATTATATAAATACTATTATGTTGAAATGCTAACACAAATTTTTGTCCTCATATTTGATTATTTCCTTAGGACCATATCATACAAATGAAAATGCTGATTCCTAAGAATCTGGAATTTTTAACTATGTCTAATAGTGAAAATTCTTAAACTCTTATTGTTTATAAAATATCATTTATAAATAATGGTAGTAATTGTCAAATATCCAAAATATTCACTCTTATATATATGGTAAAATTATTATATTAATTAGAATTTGTAAATTAGTATAAATTGACATAGTTTTCCATTTCAAAATGTAATATTTTAGGGTTTGTGATTGTGATTGTCTTTTGGTCACATAGAATTTATTTTAGAATTGCAAGTATCAAAAGCTGACACTTTTTTAAAACTCAGTAAGTTCTTTTCAATTCGAGACTTTGCTATAAATATCTGCAAGTACCACGCCTCATTAGTCAAGGCCACGAAGATGCTTAGCTTTGGAGAAAGCATTTCACAGAGTAAAGCATCACCTGTGTAAACATGAAGGAGTCTGCAGCATCTACGAGAATAAAAGATACACACAGTTGAAAAAGTAAACACTTCAGGATCTGTCATAGGCAGATATAAGCCCCAAAAGGAGCATGAAGCATGTTCAGGAGGGAGAGAACACTGGGCCACTAATAGAATACATGTTAATGCATCTCTCATCTAACATCTTCCCTCCCAATTAGACAGGCATCCTGCCTTGTTTATCTACTTATCCTTCGTCTAGAATGAGAATTCAATATGTGTTTGTTTTTTAAAGATTTTTTTGATGTGGACCATTTTTAAAGTCTTTACTGAATTTGTTACAACATTGCTTCTGTTTTATGCTTTAGGTTTTTTGTGATTTTTTGGTCATGGGGCATGTGGGACCTTAACTCTCTGACTAAGAATTGAACCCTTACCTCCTGCATGGAAGGCAAAGTCCCTCAATATGTGTTTGTTGACTTGCTCAGTAGACCGATGACCAGATGGACAAAGGGATGGTAGTGGACAAAGGAGCACCTGAGTCGTGCTCCTTAAGGAGCTGGGTGACAACTGTACTTCTCATGGTCAGACATAGAAAGGAAACCTGCAAGAGAAAGGAGGGGTGTCCGGTCTTCTGAACCACTCCTTTGACCTTTATTATCCTTGGAAGGACTCAACCATGGATAGGACGGATAGAAGCTGGATTTTTCCACACCTGTACATCCATTGTCTTGCACTGATTGACATTTTGTATCTGTTCATTTATACCATGGTGAAGAGGCCAGGCTCTGGATCCAGCGAGGTGATTATTAACCCCTAAGGCTCTAGACTTCATCTACAAAACAGGGATAATAATAGAACTGACCTCATAGTGAGGCTTGAAAGAGAGAAGGAAGAATGGTGCTCAGCCTAGAGCCAGGCCCATAGAAAGCATCAGTCAGCCCCAGCCGTCATGACATCCAGAATCAATATGATTGTTGCTCTGTCACTTTTCACATTTTCAAATTTGTATCTTCAGCTTTTTTTTTTTTTCAGGTCAAAACCCCATGCTGACTCAACGGAGGGAGGTTGATTTAAAATGGAAATGACATTTGATGAATATGTTTATTATCTAAGATTCATGAAATGCTGAAAAACATTTTTAAAAACCTAAAATTTCTTTCCAGCTGGATTCAAAAATTCTCCCGAGGTTGTATGAAAACCTCTAGAAAAATAAAGTCCTCTGGAAGCATTTTCAGCCTCCAGACCTTTATAAAGAACATGCATCTACTCTCTAAAATCGTCATTTGCTTGGACATAAAATATAACCTGTGTGCATGTGCTAAGTTGCTCAACTGTGTCTGATTCTTTGCAACACCATGGACTCTAGGCTGCCAGACTCCTCTGTTCATGGAATTCTCCAGGCACAAATACTGAAGTGGGTTGCCATTTCCTCCTCTGCGGATCTTCCCGATCTGGGAATTGAACCCATATCTCTTACGTGTCCTGTATTGCCAGGTGGGTTCTTTACCACTAGCACCACTCGGGAATATAATCTAACCTACATTCTTTTTAAAAGATAAAAAGGAAACCTCTATCACCCTTATATTTTAACCAATAACCCACTGAACATTCCAGGTAATGTATGTCTACATAAATTACCTTCTGAATAAGTTGTAAATCTGGGCTTCTTAAGATAGTAGCTGTGGCCATTCTCTTGTTAGTAGCACCTCACCAGAAAATCTTGCCAGAGAAGTAAAGGTGGTCAAGTTTTGTTGATCTTTCCTCAGCTTTGATGCCGTGGGCTGCTATCAAGTACAAACTCAGTTCAGTTCAGTCGTTCAGTTGTGTCCGACTCTTTGCGACCCAATGAATCGCAGCACGCCAGGCCTCCGTGTCCATCACCAACTCTCGGAGTTTACTCAAACTCATGTCCATCGAGTCCGTGATGCCATCCAGCCATCTCATCCTCTGTCGTCCCCTTCTCCTCCTGCCCCCAATCCCTCCCAGCATCAGGGTCTTTTCCAATGAGTCAGCTCTTCTCATCAGGTGGCCAAAGTACTCGAGTTTCACCTTCAGCATCAGTCCTTCCAATGAACACCCAGGACTGATCTCCTTCAGGATGGACTGGTTGGATCTCCTCGCAGTCCAAGGGACTCTCAAGAGTCTTCTCCAACACCACAGATCAAAAGCATCAATTCTTCAGCACTCAGCTTTCTTCACAGTCCAACTCTCACATCCATACATGACCACTGGAAAAACCATAGCCTTGACTAGATGGACCTTTGTTGGCAAAGTAATGTCTCTGCTTTTTTAATATGCTGTCTAAGTTGGTCATAGCTTTGCTTCCAAGGAGCAAGCGTCTTTTAATTTCAGGGCTGCAATGACCATCTGCAGTGATTTTGGAGCCCAAAAAAATTAAGTCAGCCACTGTTTCCACTGTCTCCCCATCTATTTCCCATGAAGTGATGGGACCAGATGCCATGATTTTAGTTTTCTCACTGTTGCGCTTTAAGCTAACTTTTTCACTCTCCTCTTTCACTTTCATTAAGAGGCTTTTGAGTTCCTCTTCACCTTCTGCGATGAGGGTGGTGTCATCTGCATATCTGAGGTTACTGATATTTCTCCCGGAAACTTTGATTCCAGCTTGTGCTTCTTCCAGCCCAGCGTTTCTCATGATGTACTCTGCATATGAGTTAAATAAGCAGGGTGACAATATACAGCCTTGACATACTCTCTTTTCCTATTTGGAACCAGTCTGTTGTCCAGTTTGAACTGTTGCTTCCTGACCTGCATAAAGATTTCTCAGGATGCAGGTTAGGTATTCTTTGGGATTGCCTTCTTTAGGGATTGGAATGAAAACTGACCTTTTCCAGTCCTATGACCACTGCTGAGTTTTCCAAATTTGCTGGCATATTGAGTGCAGCACTTTCACAGTATCATCTTTTAGGATTTTGAAATAGCTCAACTGGAATTCCATCACCTCCACTAGCTTTGTTCATAGTGATGCTTTCTAAGGCCCACTTGACTTCCCATTCCAGGATGTCTGGCTCTAGGTGAGTGATCACACCATTGTGATTATCTGGCTTGTGAAGGTCTTTTTGTACAGTTCTTCTGTGTATTCTTGCCACCTCTTCTTAATATCTTCTGCTTCTCTTAGATCCATACCATTTCTGTCCTTTATTGAGCCCACCTTTGCATGAAATATTCCCTTGGTATCTCTAATTTTCTTGAAGAGATCTCTAGTCTTTCCCATTCTGTTGTTTTCCTCTATTCTTTGCATTGATCGCTGAGGAAGACTTTCTTATCTCTCCTTGCTATTCTTTGGAACTCTGCATTCAAATGGGAATATCTTTCCTTTTCTCCTTTGCTTTTCACTTCTCTTCTTTTCACAGCTATTTGTAAGGCCTCCTAAGACAGCCATTTTGATTTTTTCCATTTCTTTTCCATGGGGATGGTCTTGATCCCTGTCTCCTGTGCAATGTAATGAACCTCCGTCCATAGTTCATCAGGCACTCTCTATCAAATCTAGTCCCTTAAATCTATTTCTCACTTCCACTGTATAGTCATAAAGGATTTGATTTAGGTCATACCTGAATGGTGTAGTGGTTTTCTTCACTTTCTTCAATTTAAGTCTGAATTTTGCAATAAGGAGTACTTCAGTATTCTTGCCTTGAGAACCCCATGAACAGTATGAAAAGGCAAAATGACAGAACACTGAAAGATGAACTCACCAGGTTGGTTGGTGCCCAATATGCTACTGGAGATCAGTGGAGAAATAACTCCAGAAAGAATGAAGGGATGGAGCCAAAGCAAAAACAATACCCAGTTGTGGATGTGACTGGTGATAGAAGCAAGATCCGATGCTGTAAAGAGCAATATTGCATAGGCACCTGGAATGTTAGGTCCATGAATCAAGGCAAATCGGAAGTGGTCAAACAGGAGATGGCAAGAGTGAATGTCAACATTCTAGGAATCAGCGAACTAAAATGGACTGGAATGGGTAATTTAACTCAGATGACCATTATATCTACTACTGTGGGCAGGAATCCCTTAGAAGAAGTGGAGTCGCCATCATGGTCAACAAAAGAGTCCGAAATGCAGTACTTGGATGCAATCTCAAAAACGACAAAATGATCTCTGTTCGTTTCCAAGGCAAACCATTCAGTATCACGGTAATCGAAGCCTATGCCCCAACCAGTAATGCTGAAGAAGCTGAATGGTTATATGAAGACTTACAAGACCTTTTAGAACTAACACCCAAAAAATATGTCCTTTGCATTATAGGGGACAGAATGCAAAAGTAGGAAGTCAAGAAACACCTGGAGTAACAGACAAATTTGGTCTTGGAGTACAGAATGAAGCAGGGCAAAGGCTCATAGAGTTTTGCCAAGAGAACACACTGGTCCTAGCACACACTCTCTTCCAACAACACAAGAGAAGACTCTACACATGGACATCACCAGATGGCCAGCACCAAAATCAGATTGACTATATTCTTTGCAGCCAAAGATGGAGAAGCTCTATACAGTCAGCAAAAACAAGACCAGGAGCTGACTGTGGCTCAGATCATGAACTCCTTATTGCCAAATTCAGAGTTAAATTGAAGTACAAACTACACTCTTTGAATTCAAACTATAACTTCAACTATTGATTTTAATAGAGAACTAGCTCCTTATGAACACAAGTGTCGGGGCCTCTGGGAACATTCTAACGTGTCTCTGATGACAATGTTTACAGAGAACATAAGGTTGCCCCTAGGGCCCAAATCACTTGAGATCACTTTTGATGTGCTGGATGCATACAGAACAAAACAATAAGCATTCTTCCATGTGCAGGCAAAGTGATTCACTGTCACAAAACAGGAATTCTCTTAACAGAGCCTGGCCCTGCTATTTATAGCCTAATTAGAAATAAGAGCTAAAGCCCAAAATTTCCAAAGCACAAGCTGTAATTTTTGGAAATTAACTTTTAACATTTTGATCTATAACTCATTCAGTTAACTAAGAGTACATTTTACAAGTACAGAAATTATCTAATCAGAAGTTGTATTAATTGAAAGTTTATCTCTGAGAATACTTGGTTGGAGGTTTTTTAATGGCATGAAACAGTCTTGTTTACACTGATTTTGAATTTTTTTTAAGATAAAAATCATAGTCATTCTCTGGGACAGTGTTTCTCTATCTTGGGTTGAATGTAGATCCCTTGTAAATGATTAAATTATGCTGTACTTGGTACATACAAAATAATATATAAAACAAAAGATGCAAAAGGCAAAGGAGAAAAGGAAAGATATACCCATTTGAATGCAGAGTTCCAAAGAATAGCAAGGAGAGATAAGAAAGTCTTCCTCAGCGATCAATGCAAAGAATAGAGGAAAACAACAGAATGGGGGAAGACTAGAGATCTCTTCAAGAAAATTAGAGATACCAAGGGAATATTTCATGCAAAGGTGGGCTCAATAAAGGACAGAAATGGTATGGATCTAAGAGAAGCAGAAGATATTAAGAAGAGGTGGCAAGAATACACAGAAGAACTGTACAAAAAGACCTTCACAAGCCAGATAATCACAATGGTGTGATCACTCACCTAGAGCCAGACATCCTGGAATGGGAAGTCAAGTGGGCCTTAGAAAGCATCACTATGAACAAAGCTAGTGGAGGTGATGGAATTCCAGTTGAGCTATTTCAAAATCCTAAAAGATGATACTGTGAAAGTGCTGCACTCAATGTGCCAGCAAATTTGGAAAACTCAGCAGTGGTCATAGGACTGGAAAAGGTCAGTTTTCATTCCAATCCCAAAGAAAGGCAGTGCCAAAGAATGTTCAAACTACCACACAATTACACACGTCTCACATGCTAGCAATTAATGCTGACAATTCTCCAAAGCAGGTTTCAACAGTACGTAAACCATGAACTTCCAGAGGTTCAAGCTGGTTTTAGAAAAGGCAGAGGAACCGGAGATCAAATTGCCAACATCCGCTGGATCATCAAGAAAGCAAGAGAGTTCCAGAAAACATCTATTTCTGCTTTATTGACAGCCTTTGACTGTGTGGATCACAATAAACTGTGGAAAATTCTGAAAGAGATGGGAATACCAGACCACCTGACCTGCCTCCTGAGAAATCTGTATGCAGGTCAGGAAGCAACATTTAGAACTGGACATGGAACAACATACTGGTTCCAAATTGGGAAAAGAGTACATCAAGGCTGTATATTGTCACCCTGCTTATTTAACTTATATGCAGAGTACATCATGAGAAATGCTGGGCTGGAAGAAGCACAGGCTGGAATCAAGATTGCTGGGAGAAATATCAACAACCTCAGATATGCAGATGACACCACCCCTATGGCAGAAAGTGAAGAAGAACTAAAGAGCCTTTTGATGAAAGTGAAAGAGGAGAGTGAAAAAGTTGGCTTAAACCTCAATTTTCAGAAAACTAAGATCATGGCATCTGGTTTCATCACTTCATGGGAAATAGATGGGGAAACAGTGGAAACAGTGTCAGACTTTATTTTTTGGGGCTCCATAATCACTGCAGATGGTGAATGTAGCCCTGAAATTAAAAGACGCTTGTTCCTTGGAAGAAAATCTATGACCAACCTAGACAGCACATCTAGACAGCAGACCAACAGAGACACTACTTTGCCAACAAAGGTCTGTCTAGCCAAAGCTATGGTTTTTCCAGTAGTCATGTATGGATGTGAAAGTTAGACTATAAAGAAAACTGAGAATCGAAGAACGGATGTTTTTGAGCTGTGGTGTTGGAGAAGACTCTTGAGAGTCCCTTGGACTTCAGGGAGATCCAACCAGCCCATCCTAACGGAAATCAGTCCTGAATATTCATTGGAAAGACTGATGCTGAAGCTGAAACTTCAGTACTTTGGCCACCTGATGTGAAGAACTGACTCATTGCAAAAGACCCTGAAGCTGGGAAAGATTGAAGGTGGGAGGAGGAGGGAACGACAGAGGATGAGATGGTTGGACGGCATCACTGACTCTCCAGACATGAGTTTGAGTAGGCTGTGGGACACACAGTCAAGAATTCTGGAGTTGCGGGTGAGGGACACAGGGGCTGAGGGAAAGGGGAGAGTTAAAGATGTTCCAGAATTTCTGGCTTTAGGATAGAAGTGAATGAAGCTGTCATTACCTGGAGGGAGAGTTCTGGCAGAGGATCAGGATAGCGGATTTTCCAGGGGCCTGGGGTAGAAGATGAGGAGCCTGCAGATGGACTTCATCATAGTGGAGCCATGTTCGAGTTCTTAAGTTAGGTAATGGTTTCATTTAAAAAAAAAAAAATAGTTTGCAACTTACTTCATTAGTTAGTTCAGTTACTCAATCGTGTACAAACAACTCTTTGCGACCCCATGGACTGCAGCCCACCAGGCTCCTCTGTCCATGGAATTCTGCAGGCAAGAATACTGGAGTGGGTGGCCATTGCTTTCTCCAGGGGATCATTCTGACCCAGAGACGAACCCACATCTCCTGCATTGGCAGGCAGATTCTTTCCCCATGTGCCACATAGGCCGACACTCTAAATTGTCCCCAGCATCCATTGTCTTCTTTTTAGTAAGAGAACCAGCCCCACTCAGCCCTGGATTTAATAGGACACATGACACCCAGCTAGTGACCACTTTTGTCAGTCTCCCATGCCATTAGATGTGATGCTGTGGCCAGATTTTTGTGACTGGATTGTGAGAAAGAGCAATATGTGCAACTTTAACTTAGTGGCTCAGATGGTAAAGAATCTGCCTGCAAAGTGGGAAACCTGGCCCATGGGTCAGGGAGATCCCCTGGAGAAGGAAATAGTAACCCACTCCAGTATTCTTGCCTGCAGAATTCCATGGACAGAGGAGCCTGGTGGGCTACAGTCCATGGAATCATGAAGAGTCAGACACAACAGAGAGACTAACTATAACTTTACTTCCCCAGAAGTAAACTGATTGCCCTTTGCTTCTTCCTTAGGGCTGGAATGCAGAAGTGGGGCTAGAGAATAATCTTTAACTGTGTGGATGAGGATATGGGAAGGCTATAAAATGGAAGGAACCTGTGACTATGACTGTCCAGGTGCATATGGATATTTGAACAGGTTAAGTTGTGTATTAGTCAGGATAGTTTGGGTGATGTTGTAACAAACAACTCTCAAAGCATGGTGGCTTAACACAACAGAGGTTTATTTTTCACTTATGCTCCATGTCCAACCCAGATCAGTAGAGTGGCTCTGCTCAGGGACCCAGCCTAATGGAGGGCTTCATCTGAATATGCTCTTTAACGAACACACAAGAGGCCAACCGTGCTCTGTTGCATCACATCTCCAGCTGGGAGTCAACCACATTACTCCACTCAATGCAAGTCACACAGTCTCACCTCATTCAAAGAGGACTGAGGATGGGTAATTGTGTTCACAGAAGGAAGAGAAACCCAGAATATCCGTGACTAGTCCTAAAGACTCTTCGCTTCTGGCTTAGTATATCTTAGCTTGTGCTCCCCCAAAAAAGGTAAACTCTCTTTCTCTTGCTCAAATGTTTACATGATATTTTTTGTTTCAAAATGTATATTTTAAAAATTTCACAGTGTCAACATACAGGCTGCCCAAAGTCACACCTAACACACAGACCCATCTCAAAACTCATTACTGGACACTCCTTTGCACTCCAGAGAGAAGAAATTCAGTTTCACACCCCAGAACACTGACTCAAGCTAACCTAACCAGGAAACCTTGACAAGCCAATCGTCTAACCCCACCCACTGGGAAAAACCTCCACAATAAAAAGGAACCACAGGCCTCCAGAATACAGAAAACCCACTCCAGACACAACAATCTAAACAAGATGAAAAGGCAGAGAAAATACCCAACAGGTAAAGGAACATGAAAAATGCCCACCAAGTCAAACAAAATAGGAGGAGATAGGGAATCTTCCTGAAAAAAGAATTTAGAATAATGATAATAAAAATGATCCAAAATCTTGAAAACAAAATGGAGTTACAGATAAATAGCCTGGAGACAAAGATTGAGAAGATGCAAGAAATGTTTAATAAAGACCTAGAAGAAATAAAAGAGTCAATTAAAAATGAATAATGCAATAAATGAGATCAAAAACACTCTGGAGGGAACCAAGAGTAGAATAACAGAGACAGAAGATAGGATAAGTGAGGTAGAAGATAAAATGGTGGAAATAAATGAAGCAGAGAGGAAAAAAGAAAAAGAATCCAAAGAAATGAAGACAACCTCAGGGACCTCTGGGACAATGTGAAACACCCCAACATTCAAATCATAGGAGTCCCAGAAGAAGAAGACAAAAAGAAAGGCCATGAGAAAATACTCGAGGAGATAATAGCTGAAAACTTCCCTAAAATGGGGAAGGAAATAGCCACCCAAGTCCAAGAAACCCAGAGAGTCCCAAACAGGATAAACCCAAGGCGAAACACCCCAAGACACATATTAATCAAATTAACAAAGATCAAACACAAAGAACAAATATTAAAAGCAGCAAGGGAGAAACAACAAATAACACACAAAGGAATTCCCATAAGGATAACAGCTGATCTATCAATAGAAACCCTCCAGGCCAGAAGGGAATGGCAGGACATACTGAAAGTAATGAAAGAGAATAACCTACAACCTAGATTACTGTACCCAGCAAGGATCTCATTCAGATATGAAGGAGAATTCAAAAGCTTTATAGACAAGCAAAAGCTGAGAGAATTCAGCACCACCAAACCAGCTCTTCAACAAATGCTAAAGGATCTTCTCTAGACAGGAAACACAGAAAGGTTGTATAAACGTGAACCCAAAACAACAAAGTAAATGGCAACGGGACGACACCTATCAATAATTACCTTAAATGTAAATGGGTTGAATGCCCCAACCAAAAAACAAAGACTGGCTGAATGGATACAAAAACAAGACCCTTATATATGCTGTCTACAAGAGACCCACCTCAAAACAAGGGACACAAACAGACAAAGGTGAAGGGCTGGAAAAAAATATTTCATGCAAATGGAAACCAAAAGAAAGCAGGAGTCATAATACTCATATCAGGTAAAATAGACTTTCAAATAAAGGCTGTGAAAAGGGACAAAGAAGGACACTACATAATGATCAAAGGATCAATCCAAGAAGAAGATATAACAATTATAAATATATATGCACCCAACATAGGAGCACCGCAATATGTAAGGCAAACGCTAACGAGTATGAAAGAGGAAATTAATAGTAACACAATAATAGTGGGAGACTTTAATACCCCACTCACAACTATGGATAGATCAACTAAACAGAAAATTAACAAGGAAACACAAACCTTAAATGACACAATGGACCAGCTAGACCTAATTGATATCTATAGGACATTTCACCCCAAAACAATCAACTTCACCTTTTTCTCAAGTGCACACGGAACCTTCTCCAGAATAGATCACATCCTGGGCCATAAATCTAGTCTTGGAAAATTCAAAAAAATTGAAATCATTCCAGTCATCTTTTCTGACCACAGTGCAGTAAGATTAGATCTCAATTACAGGAAAAAAATTGTTAAAAATTCAAACACCTGGAGGCTAAATAACACGCTTCTGAATAACCAACAAATCATAGAAGAAAACAAAAAAGAAATCAAAATATGTATAGAAATGAATGAAAATGAAAACACAACAACCCAAAACCTATGGGACACTGTAAAAGCAGTGCTAAGGGGAAGGTTCACAGCATTACAGGCTTACATCAAGAAACAAGAAAAAAGTCAAATAAATAACCTAACTCTACACCTAAAGCAACTATAGAAGGAAGAAATGAAGAACCCCAGGGTTAGTAGAAGGAAAGAAATCTTAAAAATTAGGGCAGAAATAAATGCAAAAGAAACTAAAGAGACCATAGCAAAAATAAACAAAGCTAAAAGCTGGTTTTCTGAAAAAATAAACAAAATTGACAAACCATTAGCAAGACTCATTAAGAAACAAAGGGAGAAGAACCAAATTAACAAAAATGGAGAAATCACAACAGACAACACTGAAATACAAAGGATCATAAGAGACTACTACCAGCAGCTCTATGCCAATAAAATGGACAACCTGGAAGAAATGGACAAATTCTTAGAAAAGTATAACTTTCCAAAACTGAACCAGGAAGAAATAGAAGATCTTAACAGACCCATCACAAGCAAGGAAATCGAAACTGTAATCAGAAATCTTCCAGCAAACAAAAGCCCAGGACCAGATGGCTTCACAGCTGAATTCTACCAAAAATTTAGAGAAGAGCTAACACCTATCTTACTCAAACTCTTCCAGAAAATTGCAGAAGAAGGTAAACTTCCAAACTCATTCTATGAGGCCACCATCACCCTAATTCCAAAACCAGACAAAGATGCCACAAAAAAAGAAAACTACAGGCCAATATCACTGATGAACATAGATGCAAAAATCCTTAACAAAATTCTAGCAAACAGAATCCAACAACATATTAAAAAAATCATACACCATGACCAAGTGGGCTTTATCCCAGGAATGCAAGGATTCTTTAATATCCGCAAATCAATCAATGTAATACACCACATTAACAAATTGAAAGATAAAAACCATATGATTATCTCAATAGATGCAGAGAAAGCCTTTGACAAAATTCAACATCCATTTATGATTAAAACTCTCCAGAAAGCAGGAATAGAAGGAACATACCTCAACATAATAAAAGCTATATATGACAAACCCACAGCAAGCATCACCCTCAATCGTAAAAAATTGAAAGCATTTCCCCTGAAATCAGGAATAAGACAAGGGTGCCCACTCTCACCACTACTATTCAACATAGTTTTGGAAGTTTTGGCCACAGCAATCAGAGCAGAAAAAGAAGTAAAAGGAATCCAGATACAAAAAGAAGAAGTGAAACTCTCGCTGTTTGCAGATGACATGATCCTCCACATAGAAAACCCTAAAGACTCTACCAGAAAATTACTAGAGCTAATCAACGAATATAGTAAAGTTGCAGGATATAAAATTAACACACAGAAATCCCTTGCATTCCTATACACTAACAATGAGAAAACAGAAAGAGAAATTAAGGAAACAATACCATTCACCATTGCAACAAAAAGAATAAAATACTTAGGAGTATATCTACCTAAAGAAACAAAAGACCTATACATAGAAAACTATAAAACACTGATGAAAGAAATCAAAGAGGACACAAACAGATGGAGAAACATACCGTGTTCATGGATTGGAAGAATCAATATTGTCAAAATGGCTATTTTACCCAAAGCAATCTATAGACTCAATGCAATCCCTATCAAGCTACCAACGGTATTTTTCACAGAACTAGAACAAATAATTTCACAATTTGTATGGAAATACAAAAAACCTCGAATAGCCAAAGTAATCTTGAGAAAGAAGAATGGAACTGGAGGAATCAACCTGCCTGACTTCAGACTCTACTACAAAGCCACAGTCATCAAGACAGTATGGTACTGGCACAAAGACAGAAATATAGATCAATGGAACAGAATAGAAAGCCCAGAGATAAATCCACGAACCTATGGACACCTTATCTTCGACAAAGGAGGCAAGGATATACAATGGAAAAAAGACAACCTCTTTAACAAGTGGTGCTAAGAAAACTGGTCAACCACTTGTAAAAGAATGAAACTAGAACACTTTCTGACACCATACACAAAAATAAACTCAAAATGGATTAAAGATCTAAATGTAAGACCAGAAACTATAAAACTCCTCGAGGAGAACATAGGCAAAACACTCTCCGACATATATCACAGCAGGATCCTCTATGACCCACCTCCCAGAATATTAGAAACAAAAGCAAAAATAAACAAATGGGACCTAATGAAACTTAAAAGCATTTGCACTACAAAGAAAACTATAAGCAAGGTGAAAAGACAGCCCTCAGATTGGGAGAAAATAATAGCAAACGAAGAAACAGACAAAGGATTAATCTCAAAAATATACAAGCAACTCCTGAAGCTCAACTCCAGAAAAATAAATGACCCAATCAAAAAATGGGCCAAAGAACTAAACAGACATTTCTCCAAAGAAGACATACAGATGGCTAACAAACACATGAAAAGATGCTCAACATCACTCATTATCAGAGAAATGCAAATCAAAACCACAATGAGGTACCATTACACACCAGTCAGGATGGCTGCTATCCAAAAGTCTACAAGCAATAAATGCTGGAGAGGGTATGGAGAAAAGGGAACCCTGTTACACTGTTGGTGGGAATGCAAACTAGTACAGCCGCTATGGAGAACAGTGTGGAGATTCCTTAAAAAACTGGAAATGGAACTGCCATATGACCCAGCAATCCCACTTCTGGGCATACACACCGAGGAAACCAGATCTGAAAGAGACACGTGCACCCCAATGTTCATCACAGCACTGTTTATAATAGCCAGGACATGGAAGCAACCTAGATGCCCATCAGCAGACGAATGGATAAGGAAGCTGTGGTACATATACACTATGGAATATTACTCAGCCATTAAAAAGAATTCATTTGAATCAGTTCTAATGAGATGGATGAAACTGGAGCCCATTATACAGAGTGAAGTAAGCCAGAAAGATAAAGACCATTACAGTATACTAACACATAGATATGGAATTTAGAAAGATGGTAATGATAACCCTATATGCGAAACAGAAAGAGACACAGATGTACAGAACAGACTTTTGAACTCTGTGGGAGAAGGTGAGGGTGGGATGTTTCGAGAGAACAGCATCGAAACATGTATATTATCTAGGGTAAAACAGATCACCAGCCCAGGTTGGATGCATGAGACAAGTGCTCGGGCCTGGTGCACTGGGAACACCCAGAGGGAGCTGGTAGAGAGGGAGGTGGGAGGGGGGATCGGGATGGGGAATACATGTAAATCAATGGCTAATTCAAGTCAATGTATGACAAAAACCACTACAATATTGTAAAGTAATTAGCCTTCGACTGATAAAAATAAATAGAAAAAATAAATAAATAAATAAAAATTTCACAAGACGATGTCATCCCATTAATTCTTCCCTCAATCTTAACCCTTGGGAATCCTAAAGTAACTATTTCGTGTAAAGACTCCCAAATATTTATCTAAGTATCTGATCTCTTTCCAAATCTCCAGGACTAGGTTTCCAACTGCCTCCTACCTGTCAAATTTGACAAGCTAAAAACAATGGACTATATTAATTTTATTCTCCTCTTAAATTTGATTCTTCTAACAGTGTTTATAGTCTTTTTACTTTTAGTTTTATTTCTTTTATCTTTGCATCCCCAGTCCCTAGAATAGTGCCTGGCTTGAAAAGGGGCATTGTATAGTTGGTGAATCAATGAATAAATGTATATTGTCATGATGTGTCAATGGCTCCCCAAACCTGCAATCACCCGTGACTCCAATCCCCTCCTTACATGTCTACAGCATGGCCCTACTACTTGTCACGTCTGTGTATTTAAATGCCCATCACCTATCAACTAGATTATTACAATAGTTATCATCATCGCCAATTTTTCCATTCTCCCATCCATATTATGCAGCCTTCTCATATTAATTTCCTTGAAGGATGTGTCTATTCTATCACTTTTATTCTATAATCCTATAAGCAGCATGTATATTATGCAAGTATCTAAAGACAAAAACGAGTGAAGCAGTCTCCACGCTTGAGTAGCTCATGTTCCAGAGGGAGAGAGAGATGTGTCTAGAGACACAGAGCAGGGAGAGCAGGGCCAAGACAGGAGCACAGAAGCAAGCGACGGATGTGACAGACGCTGAACCAGTCAAGAAGTCACAGGAGAGAGGACATTTACGTCATGTCCTAATAGACAATTAGACATTTTCAAGCTTGCCATTAGACAGAAATAGGAACTATTCATCATTTGAGTCAGAAGAGAAAAAGGAAGGAATGCATGCTAACCGAGGTTAGTTTGGAAGTGGGGATTAGGGAAGAAAATTGACAGCGATTATATCTGTGGACGTCTGTTTATTCTCTGACACATATGAGGGATGTGTCATCTTCCAGTGGGATGTGCTGCCAGCTGGTGAGGATGACTTCCAGTTCCCCACACCTGATGGGACTCTCTAGCTATTCCCCGACATCCGATTTCTGCTGACAGGTATTGAATTGGGCCACATTAGGAAGCTGCCGTCTCCTGCTCTTCCTTGCACATTCCCACCATTCAGGCTGCAGATTGCCTTTCCCCGGAATGCTTAGATAGACATTGCTTTCCAGGGGAGGGAGCCTTTAGTCAAGTAAATTGCTGCATGGGTTTCGTAAATTCACAGCAGACCAAATTGCTTGGAAGCCATAGCACTCTTTTTATTTACATAAGCCAGGCTTTTTTGAGAGAGAAAATAGGAGAGTTTTCTTCTGGCAGGGTGGGAGTATGTGGGGAATCTTATTTTTGGAATTCCAAGGGCTGATCTTTGAAAATAGTGCCAAAGACTGGAAAATCAAAAGCATAGATTTTATAAATAAGTCACAAAGAACAGAAAGATCACAAAATAACAGTTTTTGCCACATGACATCATTTCTGCAATATACACACACACCATCAAAAAGAATACCGTCTGACCAGCAGGCAGAAAGAAGTGGAGTTTTATAATTTACTTTAAGTGCCTCTTGTATGCAAGGCTCTTGGGGGATAAAAGAAAATTAGGAACAGGGGGGGTTCAAGAGGGAGGAGACATATGTATGCTTATGGCTGATTCACATTGTATGGCAGAAACCAACACAATATTGTAAAGCAACTATGCTCCAATTAAAAATAATTTTTAAAAAAAGGATCGTATAATCCAATGAGAGTGATGGAGAAACCCTCTTCACAGAAATATGTAAGGAGTGTACTTTCTCTTCATATTGACCTAGACTTTGCTGTGATTCCTGGCTCTGTGCTTAGGCTTCCAGAGAGCATACAGTTTTCGATCAAATCTTCCAGAAATGTTCACAGACCTTGCCCTGATGAATTTCCAGGAGAACTAGAAGTGTAACCAAATTACACAGATCATCCAGATAAACTATCAAACACCAGCAGAAACAGGGGGATGGACTGATCTACCGTCCCCCGTCATTTGATAAATACTTAGAAACAGCTAACTGGAGGCTTTTAAACGAGAAAACCTAAGCCCTAACAGTTCTCCAAGGCATATGCTTGAAGAGCCTTTGTAGCTACGCAATAGTTATTAGGCAAATTAATTAAATTACCTTTACAATCAGAAGTACACTACTCTTTGCTTACTGTAAGAATTATACAGGATTACCTTGAAATCTCCTTGAAAATGGTCTAGAATTGCTTTCTGGTAAAGAAAGGTTTTCCTTTTTGTGTGTGTTTTTTGGTTTGTTTGTTTGGTTGGTTGGTTTCTTATTTTGTGGGCAGATGAGTGAGAAAAAAATGAATGCCATGAAATTTGCTTTTCTTTTGAAAGGATTAATACCTCCCCTCCACCTTCTTGCAATATAAATTTTACTATTGCTCAAGAAAATATAGACCTGCCAAGGGACCTTTTTAAAAAAATCCTTTCGATTGAAAGAAAGAAAAATAACCTAGACAGATGGGAAAATACCACAAAGCCTTTCACCTTAATTAATAATTACTGGAACTGAGAGAAAAACAGAGTGCTGTTCAAGTTCCCTCAAGGAAACATCAAACTCTCATCACCAGAGAAGACTCAACAGCCAGGACTCCACGAGAAGGAGGGACATGAGGCATTTCACAAGCTATTTCAGTTACTTGGAATTTTCTTAGGCAAACCCCGTCAGTTCTGAGCATGCGTGTTGTGGGTGCAGCCGGGGTCCCGCCCAGGTCCCCATCAGGAGACCGCAGCCCCCACGTGCCAGCTGCTGGGAGCGTTGGCCTCGGACAGACTGATGGTCGCCCGCTTCCCAAGCACAGCTGTCTCAAGTGAGTGGCAGTGTCCTGTAAGAAGGTTGTGTCCCGCCCCGGGAGGGAGGACGCAAGGACTGTCTGGCCCGGAGACACAGAGGCTGGGCTCCGCCTCACTGGGAGCAGAACTCCATGGGACAGTCGTGGCCCAGAGCACCCGGTGGGGCCCGGCGGAGACCAGTCTGCAGGAGAACTTCTCCTCAAGTAGCCTTCCTCTCCGGTCAGTTCTTGCTCTCGCAATTTTTCTTTCTCCTGAGAGCATTCCCTCAACAAATCTGTTCCACAAGAATCCTTGTTTCAGGCGCTGCTTCTGTCAACCCGAGACAATGCAACTAAATAAAATCGGAAGCACTCTTACACCATTCCTGCAATCCCCTTTCTGCTTCCTTTTCTCTATGCTAACCAATATTCCAGTTTTTTTATACTTTCTATATTTTTAATCAAGCTCTTCCCTCAGACGGAGAAGGCAATGGCACCCCACTCCAGTATTCTTGCCTGGAAAATCCCATGGATGGAGGAGCCTGGTAGGCTGCAGTCCATGGAGTCGTGAAGGGTCGGACATGACTTGAGTGACTTCACTTTCCCTTTTCCCTTTCATGCATTGGAGAAGGAAATGGCAACCCACTCCAGTGTTCTTGCCTGGAGAATCCCAAGGACAGGGGAGCCTGGTGGGCTGCCGTCTATGGGGTTGCACAGAGTTGGACACAACTGAAGCGACTTAGCAGCAGCAGCAGCTTCCCTCAGAAAAAGATCTGACAGAGTCAGCTTCTTACACTTTTTTAAAAAATCTATTTATTTGACTGCACCATATGGGATCTACTTCCCTGACTAAGGATCGAACCCACGTCCGCTGCACTGGAAATGTGGAGTCTTTGCCTCTGGATCACCAGGGAAGTCCCAGCTTCAAACACTTTTATGATAGCAGGTCTCAGGGTTTCTCTGTCTCTCCTGAAGTATTGCATCATATTGCATTTTAACAAGATGCAAAGATCATGACTGGATTAAGGGATTCATTGTTAGTAGCTAAAGACTTTTGAGGGAGTGGAGTGAACTTTTCAGCCCCTAAAGCAATACATCACAGGTCTGTACACACTCTACCTAAACACAAGTTTCACCTTAATTAGAAAGGTTTGGTGTCATTTGTTTTTGTAAACTGATAACCCCTGACATCACTGCAAATACACCGAAGAACCCTTCCACTTCCCCCATCCTTAGGAAGGCATGGAGGGTGTTCTGAAAGCAGGAGCCAAGGATCTCTCTCTTTTCTCCACTCCCGTGTTTCCTGGACTCATCCTCCTCCAGGAATCACAGACAATGAGCTAACCAGTTCAGCATTGTTCCTTGGAGTCTTATCGCACTGAGGGAGGGGCGAAGGGGTCACAATATCATTGATATACTAAATCCAAAAACTACAAAGTAAAAAGTCCTATTTAACTTGCTAAATCCAGACTTCTTAAACTTACCTCTAGAATCAGATTTTTATGACTCATAGTTTAGGAAACACCAATATGATCCAATGTCCTCATTTTACACATAAGAACTTGAGCCTCCTCCCTCCCTCTAACCCGAATTTCCCTTGTTTTGCCAGCTCCCTGGGTGTGGACCAGCCCCATCTCTGCAGGGATGTGTGGCCTCCTGGAGCCCGTGCTCTGTCCCTGCTGACCACATGCGCCATGCCCTCACCAGCTGCTGCGCCGCTGTCGCTGGCGGACGAGGCTGACTGTGGGTCCCACCTTCGACGAGGACTTCCCCTGGTTCCCAAGTCAGTGTTTGCACCGTGAGAATCGGGCCTCCTGCTGCGTGTGTATGAATAGACAACATTGTCCCAGACCCAAGTTGACTAAACAAGTGACCTGTTTGCTTTGATTGGAGGTGTTGCTGCGGAGCTGAAATGCACCCGCACAGATCTTTTTTGTGGGATTACACCTGTGTGAATTCACAACAATTCTCTGTTCCAGTGACTTTGAGGATTCAAGGTATCTGTTTCTGTCAACAAGTTTTTTTAATGATTCATATTTTTTAAACATGTAGTGATGCTAGATACTTCGCCCTCCTTGTTTAGGCTATCAACAATCACTGCTTAATAACAGCTTGACTTTTTGATCAATGAAGTCAAACTGAAAGCTGGTTATTCCATGAAAAAGCCAAGAATTTACAGTCAAAATCCTTTGGTTTGTCTTTCAGTTCTAATCATGAGGAAAGTACACAGGGTTCTTCAGAGACATGTCATACTGTCTGCGTATTTATAAATAAATGAGAGCCACTGGGGTGGGAGAGACATCTTTAGAAATAAACTCTCAGACTTCAATTTCAGCTAAGGAGGCTGTAGCAAAATGCGCCTATGGCTGAAAAGAAAATCAGTCATTGTATACCCTGTTTAGTATTCAGCCTTTTATCTGGAGCTAATACGTGAACCGTGAACTTCCAGACGTTCAAACTGGTTTTAGAAAAGGCAGAGGAACCAGAGATCAAATTGTCAACATCCTCTGGATCATCGAGAAAGCAAGACTGTTCCAGAAAAACATCTATTTCTGCTTTATTGACTATGCAAAGCCTTTGATTGTGTGGATCACAATTAACTGTGGAAAATTCTGAAAGAGATGGGAATACCAGACCACCTGACCTGCCTCTCGAGAAACCTGTATGCAGGTCGGGAAGCAACAGCTAGAACTGGACATGGAACAACACACTGGTTCCAAGTTGGAAAAGGAGTACGTCAAGGCTGTATATTGTCACCCTGCTTATTTAACTTATATGCAGAGTACATCATGAGAAACGCTGGGCTGGAGGAAGCACAAGCTGGAATCAAGATTGCCGGGAGAAATATCAGTAACCTCAGATATGCAGATGACACCACCGTTATGGCAGAAAGTGAAGAGGAACTAAAAATCCTGTTGATGAAAGTGAAAGAGGAGAGTGAAAAAGTTGGCTTAAAGCTCAACATTCAGAAAACCAAGATCATGGCATCTGGTTTCATCACTTCATGGCAAATCAATGGGGTAACAGTGGACACAGTGTCAGACTTTATTTTTTGGGGCTCCAAAATCACTGCAGATGGTGATTGCAGCCATGAAATTAAAAGACGCTTACTCCTTGGAAGGAAAGTTATGACCAACCTAGACAGCGTGTTAAAAAGCAGAGACATTACTTTGCCAACACAGGTCCATCTGGTCAAGGCTATGGTTTTTCCAGTGTTCATGTATGGATGTGAGAGTTGGAGTGTGAGGAAAGCTGAATGCTGAAAAATTGATGCTTTTGAACTATGGTGTTGGAGAAGACTCTTGAGCGTCACTTGGACTGCAAGGAGATCCAACCAGTCCATCCTAAAGGAGATCAGTCCTGGGTGTTCATTGGGAGGACTTATGCTGAAACTGAAACTCCAATACTTTGGCCACCTCATGCAAAGTGTTGACTCATTGGAAAAGACCCTGATGCTGGGAGGATTTGGGGGCATGAGGAGAAGGGGACAACAGGATGAGATGGCTGGATGGCATCACTGACTTGATGGGTTTGAGTAAACTCTGGGAGTTGGTGATGGACAGGGAGGCCTGGCGTGCTGCGGTTCATGGGGTTGCAAGAGTCAGACATGACTGAGTGACTGAACTGAACTGAACTGAAGCAGTATTCTTTTTTTTTTTTTTACATTTCTTTTTTTTTTTTTCATTTATTTTTATTAGTTGGAGGCTAACTACTTCACAACACTGTAGTGGTTTTTGCCATACATTGACATGAATCAGCCATGGAGTTACATATATTCCCCATCTCGATCCCCCCTCCCACCTCCCTCTCCACCCGATTCCTCTGGGTCTTCCCAGTGCACCAGGCCCGAGCACTTGTCTCATGCATCCCACCTGGGCTGGTGATCTGTTTCACTATAGATAATATACATGCTGTTCTCTCGAAACATCCCACCCTCGCCTTCTCCCACAGAGTCCCAAAGTCTGTTCTACACATCTGTGTCTCTTTTTCTGTTTTGCATATAGGGTTATCGTTGCCATCTTTCTAAATTCCATATATATGTGTTAATATACTGTAATGGTCTTTATCTTTCTGGCTTACTTCACTCTGTATAATGGGCTCCAGTTTCATCCATCTCATTAGAACTGATTCAAATGAATTCTTTTTAATGGCTGAGTAATATTCCATGGTGTATATGTACCACAGCTTCCTTATCCATTCGTCTGCTGATAGGTATCTAGGTTGCTGAAGCAGTATTCTTGCCTGGAGAATCCCATGGACAGAGGATCCTGGTGGGCTACAGTCCATGGTGTTGCACAGAGTCGGACATGACTGAAGCAACTTAGCACACACACTTGCATGTTTATAAAGAAACTATTAGGACAACTTGCTTTTTCTCCACTCAAGTTGTCCCATGGGCAGACAGCAGTGAAGCCTCCCAAGGCCAGTCTGTTGCAGCCCACTGCCACCTTCACTAAACACAGCCTCCCTCAAAATTTCACAGAGGGCAGCCGTGTGTGCAGGGGCACAGGCCTCAAGGCCGATCACTACCTGCTAATCTGTTTGGGGCTTCACACCCCTCTTCCCTTCCAACAACACGAACAAGAATGATTTCCTAACCAGCTGTGCTCCTGATTCATTCTCTCAGCATGTAGGGTGAGGAGAGGAGCAAAGTGAAAGGCATTTCCCCACAGTTTCATGCAGAGATATAATATTTGAAAGTTAAAGCAGACCTTAAACATGGTCTTGAAAAATACTTTGCTTTTCACTCAGGAAAACTCTGCTGTTTCAGGAAGGCTTGTCATCATTGTTTGTCTCCATGTACTCCTGGAGCAGGTGTGTTTTGCAGTCATTAGCAATATAGCCAGCCTCTCCTTTTGTACAACTTCAGTAAGGATTTGAGCCTACACACATACACACACACACATTGATCTAGGGAGTGGGAATGAAAGGCAATATGAAATAAAAGGGAAAATAAAGGATGTTGATGAATGGAGTTCAGAGTCAGCTGAGCAACTCTTTGGGTTCCATGGAAGCACCATGTTTAGAGGTTTGATAGGCCACTGGCTAAGGCTGAGGCTCAACAGGCTTCAGCTGGCGCACATCGTCTCCCCAATGTGTTTCAAGTTCCCTTCCTGTTCCAACACACACCTCACTCCTTTTATTTACAAATTTAATTTAAAGTAGTGCACGTGGGTCTTCGAGAAAATTGTTAAACTGCTGGAAGAACAGATGTTGTAAACTGAAAAGAAAGTGTTCATTTTGCTGAAGTGTGTGTGTGTGTGTGTGTGTGTGTGTGCCCAGAGCTAATTCTGAGCAGATTTTGCTTTTGACTTCTCCAGGAAAATATTTATTTTCTTTGGAGTGTGGAATTACTGTTCATTCCTGGCGAGAGCTGATTGTTTGCTTGTATTAGTTTGCCAGGGCTACCATGACATAGTACTCTGAACTGGGTGGTTTAAACAACAAAAATTTATTTTCTCCCGGCCTGGAGGCTAGAAAGCCAAGATCAAGGTATCCACAGGATTGGTTTCTTCTGAGAAAGAAAATGAACTGTTGTTGACAGTTACCAGATCTGAATTCTTGTGCCGTTAGCTTTCAGGTTAAGCGCAATGGAAAAGTTCAACTTAGGATTCTCCAAGAAGAGAGGAAATCTAAACTATATGATAATCCATAGGGTCATTTTTTAAGTGCTTTTTCACATTGCAAATGTGTCTTTTCAGGAAGAGTTTCCTTATGTCTATAAAAGGCATTAAGCAGTAATGCATCTCACATGTTATGATTGGTTTTCTCTTGGCCTCACCTTCAGTCTGCAACTTAGCAGAGTGTATCTACAGTTTCCAGTGGAAGATGTTAGGGGCCTAGTTCTACTGTGGTTGACCATGAAGTTAATAAACTTTTCCTCACTACCCAACACACCAAAGCTTTGTGGCAGAGAACACCATTTGCGACCTGACTCTTAAGCTCAATTATGCTTTATTTTGCTTTCCTCCTCAGGACAAGACCCTTTAAAGAAAACTGCAGCTGGGTTTGATGCAAGTTGAGAAACCTATAATGTGTATTATTGATTCTTTTCTCATCTCTGCAAAGGCAAAGATACTAAAAATAGTGAAGCCACTTATCACAGCCTCCTCCAAGGCCCTGTGCTGAATTTCACATTTGTACTTTCCTATTCTCAAAGAGGACTTCCCCACTGCATAATATGCATGCATTCTAAAACCTGGATTCATTCTTGAACCTGTGAAAATCAGGCCACACCAGCCTGGGAATAAAGTCAGAGACAAAAGAATATTTTTCTAACTCTATAGCAGCATGTCATATTTAAAATAAAATAACAGAATTTGGTTTGCTTTGGTTCCTTTCTTTTTTTTTTTA
Source organism: Cervus canadensis (assembly GCF_019320065.1). NCBI lineage: Eukaryota > Metazoa > Chordata > Mammalia > Artiodactyla > Cervidae > Cervus > Cervus canadensis. Next base: position 5,536,351 of record NC_057418.1, on the reverse strand, counting down.
GTATATTACAAATGTGTAAAAATCTTCCTTCAAATGCTGCTAAAATGGGCAGCAAGAACCATGAGACATTTATCTTTGTTTTTCTTTCTAAAAATGAGTGAAGAAAAACTGTTGCAAAAATTTGTGCAACAAAGCTGAATCGTAATGATTCAGCTGCAGCTTAAAAACTTTCGATAATTACAGTGTAATCGTGGGCGTGGGAAGCCTGTTTGCACCCTTGTATTACTGTCATACGGCTGTCAGAACAAATCACCACTAACTTGGTGGCTTAAGGCAACAGAAACTTATGCTGTCACAGTTCTGGAGACCAGAAGTCCAGAACTGAGGCATCGGCAAGACTCCCTACAAAGGCTCTCGGGGAGAATCTTCCCTTGTCTCCTATAGCTTCTGGTACTTTCGGCCTTCCTTGGCTTGTGGCGGCATAACTCTGCTCTGTCTTCACGTGGCCTTCTTCTGTGTCTCTCCATGTCCAAATCTCTTTCACATTTCTCTTAAAAGACACAGGTCTTTGGATTTAGGCTCACTCTTAATCCAGTCTGATTTCATCTGGAGACCATAATGAATTCTATCTGCAAAGATATCATTTCCAATAAGGTCACATTCTGAGACTCTGGGTGGACATGGGTTACAGGGGACAATATTCAACTCTTGACAGTCTGTGGGATAATATTACTAGCTATCTGTATTTAATTGACTGTGGTTAAAACCTTTAACTGTATGGATCACAACAAACTGGAAAGTTCTGACTGGTTGGATCGCCTCGCAGTCCAAGGGACTCTCAAGAGTCTTCTCTAACACCACAGTTCAAAAGCATCAATTCTTCTGTGCTCAGCTTTCTTTATAGTCCAACTTTCACATCCATACATGACCACTGGAAAAACCATAGCCTTGACCAGACGGACCTCTGTTGGCAAAGTAATGTCTCTGCTTTTTAATATGCTGTCTAGGTTGGTCATAATTTCCTTCCAAGGAGTAAGCGTCTTTTAATTTCATGGCTGTAATCACCATCTGCAGTGATTTTGGAGCCCCCCAAAATAAAGTCTGACACTGTTTCCACTGTTTCCCCATCTATCTGTCATGAAGTGATGAAACCAGATGCCATGATCTTAGTTTTCTGAATGTTGAGTTTTAAGCCAACTTTTTCACTCTCCTCTTTCACTATCATCAAGAGGCTCTTTAGTTCTTCTTCACTTTCTGCCATAAGGGTGGTGTCATCTGCATATCTGAAGTTATTGATATTTCCCCTAGCAATCTTGATCCCAGCTTGTGCTTCATCCAGTCCAGCATTTCACATGATGTATTCTGCATATAAGTTAAATAAGCAGGGTGACAAGATATAGCCTTAATGTACTCCTTTTCCAATTTGGAACTAGTGTGTTGTTCCATGTCCAGTTCTAACTGTTGCTTCCTGACCTGCATACAGGTTTCTCAAGAGGCAGGTCAGGTGGTCTATTATTCCCATCTCTTGAAGAATTTTCCACAGTTTGTTGTAATCCATACAGTTAAAGGCTTTGGCATAGTCAATAAAGCAAAAGTAGATGTTTTTCTGGAACTGTCTTGCTTTTTCGATGATCCAGTGGATGTTGGCAATTTGATCTCTGGTTCTTCTGCCTTTTCTAAAACCAGCTTGAACATCTGGAAGTTCATGGTTCACATATTGTTGAAGCCTGGCTTGGAGACTTTTGAGCATTACTTTACTACCGTGTGAGATGAGTGCAATTGTGCGGTAGTTTGAGCACTCTTTGGGATTGCCTTTCTTTGGGATTGGAATGAAAACTGACCTTTTCCAGTCCTGTGGCCACTGCTGAGTTTTCCACATTTGCTGGCATACTGAATGCAACACTTTCACAGCATCATCTTTTAGCATTTGAAATAGCTCAACTGTAATTCCATCACCTCCACTAGCTTTGTTCATAGTGATGCTTCCTAAGGCCCACTTGATTTCCCATTCCACGATGTCTGGCTCTAAGGGAGTGATCACACCATCATGATTATTTGGGTCATGAAGATCTTTTTTGTACAGTTCTTATGAGTATTCTTGCCACCTCTTCTTAATATCTTCTGCTTCTGTTAGGTCCATACCATTTCTGTCCTTTGTTGAGCCCATCTTTGCATGAAATGTTCACTTGGCATCTCTAATTTTCTTGAAGAGATCTCTAGTCTTCCCCATTCTGTTGTTTTCCTCTATTTCTTTGCACTGATCACTGAGGAAGGCTTTCGTATCTCTCCTTGCTAGCCTTTGTAAGTCTGCATTCAAATGGGAATATCTTTCCTTTTCTCCTTTGCTTTTCACTTCTCTTCTTTTCCTTGGGGATAGTCTTGATCCCTGTCTCCTGTACAATGTCACGAACCTCCATCCATAGTTCTTCAGACACTCTATCAGATCTAGTCCCTTAAATCTTTTTCTCACTTCTACTGTATAATTGTAAGGGATTTGATTTAGGTCTTACCTGAATGGTCTAGTGATTTTCCCTACTTTCTTCGATTTAAGTCTGAATTTGGCAATAAGGAGTTCATGATCTGAGCCACAATCAGCTCCCAGTCTTGTTTTTGCTGATTGTATAGAGCTTCTCCATCTTTGGCTGCAAAGAATATAATCAATCTGATTTCAATGTTGACCATCTGGTGATGTCCATGTGTAGAGTTTTCTCTTGTGTTGTTGGAAGAGGGTGTTTGCTATGACCAGTGCGTTCTCTTGGCAGAACTCTATTAGCCTTTGCCCTGCTTCATTCTGTACTCCAAGGCCAAATTTGCCTGTTACTCCAGGTGTTTCTTGACTTCCTACTTTTGCATTCCAGTCCCCTATAATGAAAAGGACATCTTTTTTGGGTGTTAGTTCTAAAAAGTCCTGTAGGTCTTCATAGAACCATTCAACTTCAGCTTCTTCAGTGTTACTGTTTGGAGCATAGACTTGGATTACCATGATATTGAATGGTTTGCCTTGGAAATGAACAGAGATCATTCTGTCATTTTTGAGATTGCATCCAAGTACTGCATTTCAGACTCTCTTGTTGATTATGATGGCTGCTCCATTTTTTCTAAGGGATTCTTGCCCACAATAGTAGATATAATGGTCATCTGAGTTAAATTCACCCATTCCAGTCCATTTTAGTTCGCTTATTCCTAAAATGTTGATGTTCACTCTTACCATCTCCTGTTTGACCACTTCCAATTTGCCTTGATTCATGGACCTAACATTCCAGGGTCCTATGCAATATTGCTCTTTACAGCATCAGACCTTGCTTCTATCACCAGTCACGTCCACAACTGGGTGTTGTTTTGCTTTGGCTCTATCTCTTCATTCTTTCTGGAGCTTTTTCTCCACTAGCATATCTCCAGTAGCATATTGGGCACCTACTGACCTGGGGAGTTCATCTTTCAGTGTCCTCTCTTTTTGCCTTTTCATACTGTTCATGAGGTTCTCAAGGCAAGAATACTGAAGTGGTTTGCCATTCCCTTCTCCGGTGGACCACATTTTTTCAGAACCCTTCACTATGACCCATCCATCTTGGATGGCCCTACACAGCATGGCTTAGTCTCATTGAGTTAGACAAGGCTGTGGTCCACTAAGATATGCAGATGACACCACCCTAATGGCAGAAAGCAAAGGGAAACCAAAGAGTCTCTTGATGAAGGTGAAAGAGGAGAGTGAGAAAAGTGACTTAAAACTCAACATTCAATAAAACTAAGACTGTGGCATCTGGTTCCATCACTTCATAGCAAATAGAGAGGGAAAAAATGGAAACAGTGACAGACTTTATTTTCTTGGTCTCCAAAATCACTGTGGACAGTGACTGAATCTGTGAAATTAAAAGACACATGCTCCTTGGAAGCAAAGCTATGCTGAACCTAGGCAGCATATTAATAGCAGAGACTTCACTTTGCTGACAACGGTCCATCTAATCAAAACTATTGTTTTTCTGGTAGTCATGTATGGATATGACTCGTGTATGGAACTGACTCATTTGAAAAGACCCTGATGCTGGGAAAGATTGAAGACAAGAGGAGATGGGGATGACAGAAGATGAGATGGTTGGATGGCATCATCAACTCAATGCACATGAGTTTCAATAAACCCGGGAGTTGGTGATGGACAGGGAGGCCTGGTGTGCTGCAGTCCATGAGGTTGCAAAGAGTCGGACACGACTGAGCAACTGAACTGAACTGAATTGACCTGATGTATGGATATGAGAGTTGGGCCATAAAGAAGGCTGAGTGCTGAAGAATTGATGCTTTTGAACTGTGGTGTTGGAGAAGACTCTGGAGAGTCCCTTGAACAGCAAGGAGATCAAACCAGTCAGTCCTAAAGGAAATCAACCCTGAATATTCATTTGAAGGACTGATGCTGAAGCTGAAACTCTAATACTTTGGCCACTTGATGTGAATAGCTGACTCATTGGAAAAGATCCTGATATTGGGAAAGATTGAAGGCAGAAAGAGAAGGGGGCAACAGAGGATGAGATAGTTGGATGGCATCACTGACTCAATGGACATGAGTTTGAGGAAATTTTGGCAGATAATGAAGCCTGGTGTGCTGCAGTCCATGGGGTCGAAAAGAGTCAGATACTATTGAGCCACTGAACAGCAACAACATCTGTATTTAATAAGTGCTGCATGTAGAGTATGAAAGTGAAAGTGAAAGTCACTCAGTCGTGTCCGACTCTATAGTCCATGGGATTCTCGAGGCCAGAATACTGGAGAGGGTAGCTGTTCCCTTCTCCAAGGAATCTTCCCAACCCAGGTCTCCTACACTGCAGGCAGATTCTTTACCAACTGAACCACCAGGGAAGCCCACATAAACCAAGATAAAAGTAATTTCTATATCTGAATTCATACCTTTAGCTCATTTCATCTGCTGAAGGTGACAAGATGATTTAACACATTGACTGTCAGTATTTTCTATTTTTTAAAGGACATTATTATCCTAATTTCTCCAAGTCAGACAGGTAAAGAATTGTAGCACTAACAATTATAACTTCTGCATCAAGCATAAGTCAAACAGCAAGTCCTAAAGTGTACCTGGGTTTCTGTTCATGAGCACAGAGTGAGCTAAAACAAATATGACTGTCTCACATTCCCATAAGCTCTTTGCTTTGTAGCAAAAGACCTAAAACTAAATGTGAACTTGTGCAGTCTGGCCCCCTGGGTCTGGCCAATTCCCTGAAGAGATCTCCCACATTTTCATGCACACCTGTGCTGATACACCTATTTGGATGATTAAATAATATCAATGAGCACAATGAAGGCAGAAACCCAGTCTGGTTTCCGTTGTGTCTCCAGCATTCAGCACAGAGTATGTCACATAATCACTATTCAAGCTACAGATTCATTGAATGAATTAACAAATGACAAGATCACTATGCCCATTCAAACTTTCTCATCTTGTTGGCTGGTGTCCCTAGATACAATCCCAAGTACACCTGCATTGGATTCAGGACAAAAATCCTTTGGTAATCTAAGCAGCCTTGTCCCCACTGAGAAAATGATAAACCTGAACAAAAGCTGAGGCTTGAAGAATCAAACATGGCTTTTGAACAGTCAACAGAGATTTTCACAGTGTGCTATTACTTTTTTCCCCTTTGGAAAATTAGCAATCTGCTATTGCCCAAGTAGGAGGTCTGCAATGGAGAGAAATGGCCAGGGACTGGGCAGGGGGCCATGATGAATAGCAGGGCATAGGATCAATTGACAACTTATGAGCCCATCCTCAGAGTGCCCCCACCAGGCTGGATTTGAATTGGTCAAATCTTCCCCAACAGCAGGCATCCCCCTTCTGTGTGGGAAACTGATGGAGTCCCGTGCTTGCAGCTGCCTGCCAACTCACACCCAGGCTTTGTTGGCCCGGGTACCAGGAAGTCTTAGTTTCTTAAAGGCAAGCAACCTGCTGTTTAAACTTATGTTGGCCTTCAACTGCCACAAAGACGATCTGCTGAAAGGTTTCTTTCAAGTAGAAATGAAAAGGAAACATCTTAAATGAACCCAGCTGTTTGTTTCAGTTCTCATTTTTTAACTAGTTGAGTCAAGCACATTAATTTTCAAGGGGAAATAAAGGTTACAAATGTGTACAGCCCAGGGTTCTGATTTGGGGAGGGAAATTGAATCAAATAACCAACAAGTCATTTCTGGGTGAGAGTCCCCATCTCTTCAGATTTTTATTGGGAAGTGATGAAGCCCTCCTTCCAGTGGACTGACGAATGAAGAGGAAGTGATTTTCCCTCCTCTCTGGAGCAAGTGCTCCCTTAGAAACTAGAGGTCGAGAAAACCCTGGGGGGACCTCTCTTTGTTCATTACTCTCCCATGTTTTTGGTTTTGGTCACTGGACTGTGAAGGAAAGTAGAAATGTCTTTTTCATACTGTAGAAAATTCTAGATCAACAATATTTTTTAAAATGCAGATTCCCAGGTTTCCTAATAGGAGATCTTACTGTAGTAGGTTTAGGATGAGAGCCAGGAACCTGCATTTTCAACACACTTGGCATCGAGCTCTGGGTGTGAAAGACATCCCTCTAAACAGCTGTCAGAGCATTTCCCTGTCTTGCTGATGTCATGGCACATGTTAGAAATGAGCCTTTGCACTGCACACTGGAATGAAGAAATGTAGTTTATTTTTTAAGGTTAACTGAGGTAACAAGGGGAGGAAAATTCCTGGATTACCATGGTAATTCTACCATAATCAAATGAATTTTGCAGAGAAGAAGCAAATATGGACTTTGCTAGAAGCTGGGACTCTACCCTCTTCCCCACACTGCACCCCCATCACAGGCGTCTATACCCACAACCACCTGCCAGCGAAGCTCTCTCGAATTACTGGCTGAAGCGCTACTAAGGCTGAGGCTGGGTCACGGATGGGTGGGGGCCCCCCGCAAGGATGATGGTCAGTGAGCTATATGTGGCCAAGAATACCCAGGTGTCACTGTGCTTCAGTGATTCTCAATCCAACGGCTTTGTACCCTCCTCCAAGTACCTCCTCTCTTCTATGCCATGGGACATTTAGCAATGTCTGCAGAGATTTTGATTGTTGCTACTGGAATCTATGAGTAAAGGATATGCATGTGTGCTAAGTCGCTTCAGTTGCATCTGACTCTGTGTGACCCTATGGACCATGGCCTGCCAGGCTCCTCTGACCATGAGATCCTCCAGGCAAGAATACTGGGGTGGGTTGCCATGCTCTCCTCCAGGGGATCTTCCCAACCCAGGGATTAAATCCACATCTATTATGTCTCCTGCATTGGCAGGCAGGTTCTTTACTAGTGCCCCCTAGGAAGCCTGAGTAGAGGCCAGAGATGCTATTCACACATTCTACCATGTACACACTAGCTCTCCACAGGAAGAATTATTCAGCCTCAAATGCCCACCTTGATGGGGTTAAGAAACTCTGCCCTCCATGAACACTCACTGAGAGAAGAGATCATGTTCAAAAGAAGAACATTTTTGTCTGTGAATGACAGGGTCTGGCCAAAGGAACCAGACTTCGTTAAGGTGAAGTCTGGAAAGACACACATATTTAAAATATTCTCTACTGGTAATTGTTTGGCCTTTTGACTTGGTGACTCTGACAATCTAACTACGTACAAACCATTCCCGCTAGAACCTGGACACATCAGCCCTCAGAGCAAAATGCAGAGCCATCACAGTGGAGGTAGAAGTGTAATGACTTTTTTTTTTTGGAAACAGCATCACCTTGTCTTCCACACAAAGGCACGGAAGGACTAAAACTGATTGTAAAGAGTGTCGCTGTTGTTGAGCTGTGTGCTCAGTTGTGTCTGACTCTGCAATCCCACAGACAGTCACTCTACCAGGCTCCTCTGTCCATGGGATTTTCCAGGCAAGAATACTGGATCGAACCCACATCTCTTGCGTCTTCTGCATTGGCAGGTGGATTCTTTTCCACTGCATCACCTGGGAAGCCTCATATATTCTTTTCCCCCTGTTTTCCTGAGATATAATTGACACATAACATTGTATTCATTTACAGAATAGAACATAATGATTATATATATAATCATTATGTATATATATATGTATGCACACATATACATTGCAAATGATCACCAGAGTAGGTCTTAGTTAACATCGTCACTTTGTTAACATCAGAAAAACATGTTGTTTTTCCTTGTGATGAGAAGTTTTAAGATCTACTCCCTTAGCCGTTTCCAAATATATGACGTGTGTGCTTACTCATCCAGCTGTGTCCTACTCTTCACAACCCCATAGACTGTAGCCGGCCAGGCTCCTCTGCTCATGGGATTCTCCAGGCAATAATACTGGAGTGAGTTGCCATTTCCTTCTCCAGGGGATCCTCCTGACCCAGAGATTGAACCCAGGTCTCCAGGGCAGGCAGATTCTTTACCATCTAAGTCACCAGGGAAGCCCCCAAATTTACCATACAGTTTTATTAACCATGGTCTCCACATTGTATGTAACGTTCTCAGAACTTACTTACTTTGTAACTGGAAGTTTGTACCTTAAGATACCGTCACCTTTCCCCCCTACCTTCCTTTCTTCCTCTCTGGCAACCAACAGTCCTCTGTTTCTAGGAGTTTGGTTTTTTTTAGATTCCACATATAAATGAAATCATACAGTACTAGTCTTAAAAACGTGTATCCTTTGTCCTGCCTTATAACCTACTATTTATTCCATGCTAGTCAATCCTTCTGAAGGACATTATGGAATTTCTTGTTTTCAGAGTGAAGAAATAATGGCCACCAAAAGATTTTCTAAAAGAGGAAATTCACTAATAAGAACAGAAACCTATTTTCACAAGAAAAAGCAAATATATTCAATTAGATGTAGAATTTCCAAATCTAAGTCTCCACCTCTGACCCCTATGCATCTTTTGGGGTACCTCTGTCCACCTGAGTCCTCAGGTTTGGAGAGACTAGTAAAATTCCCAGCCACACATCTTCCCACGATGGGCAGCCTAGGGGCTCGGGCAGACTACATTGCATACAAGCTTCTTTGATAGGACCACCCAAGACAGGGCTAGACCAGCTTGCAGGGGGATTTCCTTCCAGCGTGAAAGCAAATGGAGGCGAACAGAAGACCTTCAGTCCCTGGGCTCATCCACATCCCTTCCACCCTAAGAAGATGGAAGAAGAAAAGGAAAACTTTGCTTCTGACCTTTTCCTCCACGTCCATTTCCCTTTTTAACCCCTCAAGCCAGAAGATGCAGGATAAATTTTTGCTTCCCTTTCCCAAGAGTGGTTCTTCCTCTGCTATACCCACACCAGAAGGACAGCCTGTATTCCTTCTTCTTCCCCACTTCCATCTCAAGGCTAAACTTAAGGACATGGAGTTGGGGAAAGAGAACCCACAGAGTACCTCAGATGAGAGATGATTTTTAATATCACACCCATTATGTTAGATAGGATTATCACTTTTTTACTTCTGAGAAAAGGAGGGTCAAAAGGACATAGTTACCTAGTTAGTTGGTAGTGAAGGCAGGATTCAAACTCAGTTCTTTTTCATCAGACCTGTTTTCTTCCTGTTACATCTATGGAAAAACACCATTGGGAGGATTCAAGTCCACCTCTCACTAGCTGTGTGACCTCTCTATCCCTCAGTTTTCTTATCTACAAAGTGTAAACAATTATAATAATGCCTGCTTCCTGGGAATGTTATAAAGATCAACCGAGTTAATATATGACAAGTGGAAAGCATAATGCAAATATCAGAAGGAATTATTATTGTGATAAATTCTGCAACTATCACATTGGTGATAAGAGAATTTGCTTTCACTTATAGGTAATGCTGGAGGCTTTTTTTCTACTGCTTTTAGAAATTACGCTGCCTAATTAAAACCTCCATTAACTGTATTAGTCTCTGGAGTCACTATCCAAAGAGATTTGCTGTCACAACTCTGCCTTATAGACTCAAATCTAAGTGTTTGTTAAAAAAAAAAAAAAAGTATGTTGTTCCTAATAGCTTCGGGTGAACTGGGTTAGTCACTATATAGTGTATACATGCTCAGTCATGTCCTACTCTTTTCAACCCCATGGACTGTAGCCCTTCAGGCTCCTCTGTCTATGGGATAATCCAGGCAAGAAAACTGGTGCAGGTTGCCGTTTCCTACTCCAGGGGATCTTCTTGACTCAGAGATTGAACCCAGGTCTCCTGAATTGGCAGTAGAGTCTTTACCAGTCAGCCACCATGTTCCTCTATCCACAGAATTTTACAGGCAAGAATAACTGGAATGGGTGGCCATTCCCTTCTCCAGGGAATCTTCCCAACTGAGAGATCAATCCCATTGCAGTCTCTTCATTGCAGGCAGATTCTTTACCATCTGAGACACGAGGGAAGCCCCTAGTCACTACAACTACCCCTAGAAACATATGTCATAAAATATTGTCTCTGTGAATATAGTGTGAGTTTTCTTAAAAGGAGATTTCCTTTTCCATTAGACTTTATTAAGTCTATTATTAGGGCTTCCCAGGTGGTGCTAATGGTAAAGAACCCGCCTGCCAAGGCAGGAGATCCAACAGACATGGGTTCAATCCCTGGGTTGGGAAAACCCCCTGGAGGAGGGCATGGCAACCCACCCCAGTATTCTTGCCTGCAGAATCCCCATGGACAGAGGAGCCTGGCAGGCCACAGTCAGTAGCGTCTCAAAGAGTCAGACATGACTGAAGCGACTTAGCACAGTACAGTCTATTATTAACAGAATTTTGTATTACCCTAGGATGGGCTTCCCTGGGTAAAGAATCTTCCTGCACTATAAGAGACCTGGATTTGATCTCTTGGGTTGGGAAGATCTCCTGGAGAAGAGAATGGCAACCCACTCCAGTATTCTTGCCTGGAGAATTCCGTGGACAGAGGAGCCTGGTGGACGACAGTCCATGGGGTCACAAAGAGTCTGATACAACTGAGCAACAAACTCTCACACTTTCAGGGTGTGCCATCACCTAAATTCCCTGGGAAAACTGAGCTAGCAGCCTTATTATTATACCTCTCTCTCCTTTTGTATTTATCGTCTATATTACATGGTCAGTACTTGGGTCATCGGCACTACATCCCACAGTGCATACCTGATAAGCACTCTCTCCCCTTTTCCCAGCCATTCTATTAATAGGACACCTTTTTACCAAGGAAAACCCTTTTCAGGTGGTTAGGAATCCCCAAAGAACCAGATTCTCTTCCAAAAGAGCCTGACTTGGGGACAAGCATATGCAGAACCTGGAGAATAAGCATCTTTCTTTCCAGGGACTTTTCTGCTATAGCTTTCCAAGGAGACATCTCCAAGGAGTTCTTAAACAGTCAGGTATGAGTCTTGATATCTGGAAGCTACCTTGTCAAGTACCTGGGAAACTGGGGAACATCTGCCCAAGGAATGAAGTCAAGCAGAGACAAGGTGAGACAGAAAGATGAAACCAGAGCCCTGACAACAGCATCTAGGTTTCTAGAATCTGCCGGTCTTAAAGCCCGTGACTTCCCAATTATGTGTCAACAAATTCCTTCCCTCTTTGTTTTGTTATGATTTGAGTTGAGTTTCTGTTGCTTACACCTGAAAGCATGCTAATTCACCGTCCGATTGAACGTTTGATTTTTATTTTTACAAAAGTGATATACATGGATGACATCATGTAGTATGTGACATCACAGATATAACTACCATATGTGCATACTAAGTTGCTTCGGTCATGTCCAACTCTCTGCAAACCCCATGGACTACAGCCAGCCAGGATCCTCTGTCCATGGGATTCTCCAAGCCATAACACTGGAGTGGGTTACCAGTGCCCTCCTCCAGGGGACCTTCCCAACCCAGGGATTGAACCTGTGTCTCCTGCATCTCCTGAGTTGCAGGAAGCTAACTACTATAGTCAGTGGGACACAACCAACGATGGCGGTCTCAATGGTTGGAGGACTCCACAGCTCGTCTCCTACTGAAGAAGAGTCACAGCCCAGAGGATTGTTATTGATGAGCCTCCTCTCCCCTCCTCCCTTTAACTCTCACAGAGGCTGACACGGGTTTCCTCTTAGATTTTCTGTAATACATGGCATTTTAACAGTTCAGTGGAACTGGGGGACCTGGGTCCTTGTTCCTATATCCTTGTGTGATATTGGAAAAATCACTTATTCTCTCAGCTTCATATTCACCACCTACCAAATTAGAGTGGTGGACTAATCTTAAAAAATCACTATTAATCTTATGAAATTATGATGATTCTTACATCCTAGTTATCCCTTGAATTTGCTTCATCTTCCCACACAAATTACAAACTCTTTATATGCAGAAATAACATATTAAACTTCTTTTGTGTCTTCAGCATGTTTGGTTTTATATCACTCAGAATATTTTGGCAGGCCAGATTAAATGTTTATGAAATAAAATCACTGTTTTATTAATAAAACAATTGACAGTAAAGTGGTGAGAAAGTACAGGAATCCTTCATTTCTTTCAGAGAAAATGGAGTTGAGAAACCCAGAAACTTCTAGTTATTAATACTAGAGTAAAATCTCCCAGACTGGCAGTAATAGTTGAAGCAGAAACCCCAACAAAAATATGAAAATGTAATAGGGAATACGTGTAATTCTATGGCTGATTCATATCAATGTATGACAAAACCCACTGAAATGTTGTGAAGTAATTAGCCTCCAACTAATAAAAAATAAAAATAAAAAAAATATGAAAATGTAAACTACAGAAGAATAATCAAGGCTAATACTTTCTTAGCACAAGTTACTTAAACATTTTTTTAACTGTACTTATTTTTCTTCATTATAGAGTTAGGAACACTTTTTTTTTTAAGTTTGAAATAAATTTTTTAAGAAAAATCTTTTATAATAGTTTTATGCAGAAAAAATTAAACATTTTAATTTGGTCTATTTTTTTCAATCTTTAGGTAAAAATTGACTATTTTTTTAGTCCTCAACTAGGTAGCAAATGGTATGCCCTACAATTTCTATTTCACTTAAATTTAGGAACAATTTTTCATATCATTGGCCTTTGAAGTCATGATTTTCAATAATTAAAAACATTTCACCATGTAAACAAACCATAACTGAATTTCAACTCCTACAGCTCCTACAAAGAAGCATTAAAGTCATTTCTAATTTTACCTTTGGAGCGTTATAAATAACACTCCAATAAGCGTTCTAATATACAAATCTTTATGTGTATCAACTACATATGATTATACTAATGATTATGATCATGATGTATGATGATTAGTTTATTAAATGCATTTACTCAAATAAAAAAAACCTGAGATATTTAATGGCCAAAGTTCGAAACAGGTTTCACAGCCAATGCAGATACCGTTTCTATGCTGTTTCTTGTAAAGAACCTAATTTAAAGCCAAGTGTAGAACATTAGGGTTCTATTTAGTCAAGGTGATTTTGAGAGACATCTGTGCTACATTCTTTGTCATGTCCTGCAGAATCCGGTAGAAATATCCTCAGGAATAAATGCTTTAGAGGTTCAAAAGTGGGCTGTCTGCCCAATATTCATTCTCACAGAAGTTTCCCCATTTGATTTTACTATTATGTGACATGAATAAATATTTCACATGATAACTTGAGGTATAACTTACTAGGCACTTTCACATACACTATTTGATTCCTACATCAACTGTCATAGCAGGAATATTTTATCTCATTTCTAGCTGAAGTAGCTGAGGATCAGCATTATCTTTCGGAAAAGTAAACCTGTGTCAAGCCCTGTCCCCTCAGTTTGAAAGTCTCTAAGATGGGACATTGTATTAGATGTATTCTTACCTTCACAATAAAGCCCTCCATAGTAAAAGCACTCTTCAGCAAGCAATCTAAGACCTTCCCCCACTGACTCCAAGCTCTCCCTCTCCACCCTCTTCTCCCACCTTATCAACTTCTCATCTCTCAATCCATCTATGCATCTCCCTGCGGGCCCTTCCTCATACCCTGAAGGCCTCTCCCTCCCCCACCTGGTAAACTACACTCATCCTCTTAGACTGTTTCAAATGGTACTTTGCAAGAAGGCATTTGCAAGAAATGCTCTTGAAGGCATTTATTTTTAATTCAGAATCGAGGTCCTCTATTTGTATTGAGCCCCTTTTACCAAGCTTACTGCATCATCTGTATAGTATATTTGATTTTATGTGCTTTTCTCCAACTCAACAAAGCCCCATTTGCAGCAAAAATCACTTCTTATTTATGTCTATAATCCCAGTAGCTAGGACACTGCTTGGTGCTTTGTTGAATGAATGAGTTCAGCGAAGAGCTCAGATCCTTCTCGCCTATTGATGCAGTCTAAGTATTCAGTGGAATCACTCAAATCATGAGAATAAAAACATTTGGAGAAAAGCAGTGATGGAAAAATATAAACATCTTGAGTATTTTGATTGCATGTTCCTGCCCTTCATCTAAAGTTTTATAATTTGAAGCAAAGCTGCATTTTATAATTAATTCTTAAAGAAATTTTAAGATAGAAAAGGCTAAATATACTGAAGAATAATTTCACTTGGCACGTGGTAGAAAAGTCCTTGTCTGGAAACCATGATGCTTGGTTTTTGTCTTGTTTTGGCCACTGTCTAGCAATGAATGAGTGAATTGACAGACACAGCACCTTTCTAAGCTTGACTTCATCATCTAAGAATAAAGGATCAGGATTAGGTGACTCTAACCCTATTTCACCTCTCTTAATTAATTATGAAAACACTCTGATGTGTCCACATAAAACTGATAAGTATATTATTTTATAATTTTGTTTTCTCATAATTCTTGGTCACTAAATTTTCACTAAAATTACCTAATTCAAGTCTGTTAAAGGCTTTTCTGTATCAGAGGGGGAAAAATAAAGACTTCACAGGGTCTCACTCTGAATTCTCTAAAGTAGTTCCCTCTGTCCAGAACAGGAACCTAAGGCTTTCAGCTTAGATGTGTGTGAAATAGATCAGGTATGGCTCAAATTCAGAGGTGCTTCTCCTATGAGAAAGGACAAATAATCCTTGTGTTTTAGTCAGACTTGCCAAGTGAGTCTATTACAACAGAGCCAATTATAGTCTAAATTAGCTTAGGAGCTGCCCAGAACTCTGATCTATTAGTAACATTAAATCATCATAGAATAAAATTAAATATGCAACATAACTGAAGAAATGAAAATTGTCTCCACCGGAATTGAAGTAGACAGTGCATTTATGGGAGGAAAGAGAAAATCACCCATCAAGTATTTTTGCTGAAAACCCAAGAGGCACACCATCTGTCGGCCTCATCATTGCACTAAGTCAGCAGTAGGCAGTTACCTGAGATCAGCAGAGTCAGACAGCTGACATTCTGAAAGATAACAGTACCATCAGCCCTCCATAGTCTTGGGTTCCACATCCCAGGTTCAACAAACTGTGAATCAAAAATATTCCCCCTAAAATTTCACTGCAAGGAGATCCAACCAGTCCATCCTAAAGGAGGTCAGTCCTGGGTGTTCATTGGAAGGACTGATGCTGAAGCTAAAACTACAGTACTTTGCCCACCTCATGCGAAGAGCTGACTCATTGGGAAAGACCCTGATGCTGGGGGGGATTGCGGGCAGGAGGAGAAGGGGACGACAGAGGATGAGATGGCTGGATGGCATCACCGACTCTATGGGCATGAGTTTGAGTAAACTCCGGGAGCTGGTGATGGACAGGGAGGCCTGGCGTGCTGCGATTCATGGGGTCGCAAAGAGTCGGACACGACTGAGCAACTGAACTGAACTGAAAATTTCAGAAAGTTCCAGAAAGCAAAACTTGATTTTGCTATGTTCAGCAACTATTGGTATAGCACTTAAAATGTATTAGGTATCATAATAATCTAGAGGTGATTTAAACTATATGGGAGGATTGCATAGATTTTAACCAAATCCCACGCCATTTTATAAAAGGGAATCTAGAACCCACAGATTTTGGTATCCTCAAAGGTCATAGAACAAATTCCCTGTGGATCCCAAGGAGCAACTGTACATGATGTTGCACTCTTTACAGAAATGACTCGTTCATTCTAATATTGCCCTTTTGGACAATTTACTATGCCCTCAAGTAGTCACCTGGTTGAAAGAATAGCATGTAATTTGTCACAAACATTAAATAAGACATATAGCTTTCATAAATGTCAGATTAGTTCCTCCATATGTGACAGTTACTTTTATGTGTTGGTTGATTATGCTATGGTGTCCAGTTGTTTGGTCAAGCACCAGTCTAAATGTTGCTGTGAGGGTATCTTTTAGATGTGATTAACGTTTATGACCAACCTAGACAGCATATTAAAAAACAGACATTACTTTACCAACAAAGATCCGTCTAGTCAAAGCTGTGGTTTTTCCAGTGGTCATGTATGGATATTAGAGTTGAACTATCAAGAAAGCTGAGTGCTGAAGAATTGATGCTTTTGAACTGTGGTGTTGGAGAAGACTCTTGAGAGTCCCTTGGACTGCAAGGAGATCCAACCAGTCCATCCTAAAGGAGATCAGTCCTGAATATTCATTGGAAGGACTGATATTGGAGCTAAAACTCCAATACTTTGGCCACCTGATGAGAAGAACTGACTCATTTGAAAAGATTGAAGGCAGGAGGAGAAGAGGATAACAGAGGATGAAATGGCTGGATGGCATCACTGACTCGATGGACATGAGTTTGAGCAAGCTTTGGGAGTTGGTGATGGACAGGGAAGCCTGGTGTGTTGCCGTCCATGGGGTCACAAAGAGTCATACACAACTGAGCGGCTGAACTGAATTGAATGTTTTAAAGGGTAGACTTTGACTGAAGGTGGCTCAGACAGTAAAGAATCTGCCTGCAATACAGGAAACCTGGATTCAATCCCTGGGTTGGGAAGATCTCCTAGAGAAGGGAATGGCAACCCACTTCAGTATTCTTGCCTGCAGAATTCCATAGACCGAGGGGCCTGGTGGGCTACCATCCATGGTGTCACAAAGAGTCAGACATGACTGAGCAGCTAACACTTCCTTCCTTTGAGTGAAGCAGGTTACTCTCCATGATAGGAGTGGGCCTCAGCCAATCAAAGGCCTTAAGAGCAAAGACTGAGGTTTCCCAAAGAAGGGAGGAAGAAATTTAACCTTAAGACTACAACATAGAAACCCTACCTAAGTTTCCAGACTGCAGATTTTAGACTCGAAACTTCAATGCCAACTCTCTGAATTCCCTGCCTACCAACTTGCCCTATAGATTTCACACTTGCCAGCCTTCACATTTGTTGTGATTGTTCAGTCAGTCAGTCATGGCCAACTCTTTGCAACCCCGTGGACTGCAGCACGCCAGGCTTCCCTGTCCTTCACCATCCCCTGGAGTTTGCTCAAACTCATGTCCATTGAATTGGTGATTCGTAAACCAGTTCTTTAGAATAAATCTCTCTTTCTCTCTACTTCTCCATATGTGGGTGTGTGTATGTATATATCTTATTGATTATGTTTCTCTGGAGAACCCTAGTACACTATATCTCTAACCAAATTCAGTTGGAACTTAAATTCAAAGTGTGCCCACTTGCTGAGACATTAAACTCTCCACCAGTGAAGGAGTATGGGGTGAAGGGTGGAAAGGCAAGATCAGGGGCACCAACTCTGCTTGAGGATCGGGCTTTAAGGCTAATTCTGTGGAGAAGAAGTAGCTCCTAGGTATGGTCCCTAGGTGTTAGGATAATCCATGCATCTCTGTCCAAGAGATAATTATCGTCCCCAATGAGCACTTTCCCTAGGTCAGGCACAATTCCAAGCTCTTTACAAATGCTAACTCATTAATCAGGACAGCAGCCCAAGGGCAGTAGGAATATTTGTATCCTGTAACACATTTGAGGAAAGTGAGTCTTAAGGACCCTGACCTAATTGTGGACCCAGAGCCTAGCCCTAGATCGTCAGACTCCAGAAATTAGCCTCTTAACCAGGATGCTAAACTGTTTCCACAAAAAAGAAACAAGGTATGCTGAAAGATCAACTGAAGAAAAACATAACCATTTTAATGGCAAAGAAATTAGGATGTGCAATGAATCTTCTCATAATTGGAATCAGAGCTTAGCTAGTTTGGTCTGAAGGCTTTAACATTCCAACTTTAGTGCTCTTGGCCTTCTCATTGATTAAGAGCGGCCAGGAGTAATGAAGGGGAAAGAAAATGACACTTATTGAGTGTCTGCTGTGTGACAATTATTTTACATAAATTTTCTCATTTAATTCTGACAACACTTCTATGGGAGTGGTGGGGGGACATACTATTACTCCATTTTTCAGATGAGAAATCTGAAACATAAAGAGATGCAGTAATTTGCTCCAGGATGAACCTGTTGGTATAGCATATCTGAAGTTCAAAAGCAGGTCCCCTGATCTTAGTTTATACATTTTTCAATCACTGCACTGCCAACCTCCTATAAACAAAATGTGCAGAAGAGCACAGTTAGTCATTTACTAGTTGTAGTTAGCAGTCAGAAGTCTAAATGTGGTATATTTTGGTATAAATGTCTTTGTGCTTATCCTTTTTGGAATTTACTCAGCTTCTGAGATCTATAGATTTATGGGTTTTGCCAAATCTGGGGGCTTTTCGACTATTATTTCTTTGAGTGCTTTTTCAGTCTCACTCTTTCTCTCCTCTTCTCCCAAACCTCCAAAATAACAAATGTTAAATCTTTTGTTGTAGCCCCATAGATCCCTGAGAATTAGAGCTTTTTCCCAATCTATTTTCTCTCTTGCTCACATTGGGAGATTTTTACTGTTCTTTCTTCCAGTTCATTGATTCTTCTAACTCTTCCATTTTCTGTTGAAGCCATACACTGAGTTTTTTATTTATTTTATATAAATATTATATTTTATATTTTTATTATATTTTTTGCTTACAAAATTTCCACTTGGTTCTTATTTACAACTTCTCTTGCATTGTTGAGGCTTTTATTTCTTTTCTGAGGTTTCATTTTTTATTTGTTTCAAGTGTGTTCATAACTGCTTACTGAAGCATTTTTTGATGACTGCATTTTTCGTCATTAATTCTAAAATTTCTGACATCTTAATGTTGGCATCTATTATGTGATGATAGCACCTTCCTAAATTTATTTGTTGAAGTCTCAACCTCCAGCACCTCAGAATGTAACTGTATTTGGAAATAGGACTTTAAGGAAGTAATTAATGTTAAATGAGGTTTTATAGGTGGCCCTAATCCATGTGACTGTATTTAGAAATAGGGTCTTCAAAGAGGTGATTGTCCTGCTCTTTGCAACTCCATGGACTGTAGCCCCCCAGGCTCCTCTGTCCATGGAATTTTCTGAGCAAGAAGAATTTTGGAGTGGGTTGCCATTTCCTTCTCCAGGGGATCTTCTCAACCCAGGGATGGAACCCAGGTCTCCTGCATCTCCTGCATTGGCAGGCAATTCTTTGCCACTGTTCCACCTGGGAAAGGCTAATAGAGTGGAGCCTTAATCTAATATGATGGCATCCTTACATGATGAGGACACAAGAAGTGTATGTGCATAAAGTAAAGGCCATGTGAGGATACAACCAGAAGATGACCATGTGCAAACCAAAGAGAGAACTGTCAAGAGAAACCAAACCTGCCATCACTTTGATCTTGGACTTCTAGCCTCCAGAATTCTGAGAAATATCTGTTTTTTAAGCCACCCAGTCTCTGAGATTTTGTTATGGCAGCCCTAGAAAAATACCGTATCTATTTATTGTCTTTTTTCATTGTTTGAGATCGTCCTAGTTCTTGATATAATGAGTGATTATGGATTGAAACCCATTCATCTTGGGTATTATATTATGAGACTCCAGCCCTTACTTAAGCTTTCTGTTTTAGCTGGCTTTCATTGACACCATTCCAGCATAGGAAGGTAGGCACCACCTCCAGGTGGGGGAATAAGTTCAAGTTCCCCACTTGGTCTGCGTTAAAGGTGAGGAGCCTCTTCATCACTGCTGGCCACAGCCAGGAGATCCACGTACCCACCCAGTCTCCAGGGATACTTCCCTGGCTGGCAAGGTTGGACTGCTTCGATTCTGCTCCCCTTGTGGCTTCCACTAACACCACAGGGAAGGGAGTGGCCCTGCCACTGCTGGACATTGAAGAAAGGCCTGCCTCTCCAGTAAACATTCTCTTCCCTATGGGGCTGGGTAGAGGTCCAGGCCCTCCACTGGCCATTACTGACACTGCGAAGAAGGGGTCTTGTACTAAAGTGGATGAAAGCCCTTTTTCTTTCATCAGCATTCTCTGACACCATCCTAGCAGGGGAGCTGACACCTTATAGCCTAACAGAGGTAGAGTCTAGACTCCCCACTCAACCTGATGGATGATGGGTGGGTAGGGGTGAGGCTGAAGTAGAATAATTATTGTCTAAAAGTTTTTGTTTTGCTAGGCTGCTCCTCTCCTTATTCTTTGGCTAGAAAGAGCAGACTTTTGTCAGGGCTTTTTTTTTTTATTTTTTGGGGGTTAATCTACACTCAGGGCTTTTCTGGGTGATGGATCTTTCTGCTCCTGGTCTGAGATACATGAAACTAAAAGAAAATCCAAAGAACTCAGCATGTATCTTTCTTTCCTGTGTCCCGAGGTCCCTAGGCAGTATGCCTTCTTTCCACATTTCAGAGTCTGCTTCTGTTTCCTATAAATATCATATCCAGGACTTTTAGTTGTACTTTCAAGAGAAATAGGGAGAAATGTGCCTCTTCCATCTTTCTGAAAGCAAAAATTTTGACTCATTTTTGAGCACCCAAAAAGCCAATTTGTCTAAACATTTTACAAATAACTTTAAGTGAAAGAGTTGTCAGTTCAATTCAGTCCCTCAGTCACATCCAACTCTTTACGACCCCATGGACTACAGCACGCCAGGCCTCCCTGTCCATCACCAACTCCAGGAGTTTAGTCAAACTCATGTCCATTCAGTCAGTGATGCCATCCAACCATCTCATCCTCTGTCATCCCCTTCTCCTCCTGCCCCCAATCCCTCCCAGCATCAGGGTCTTTTCCAGTGAGTCAGTTCTTCGCATTAGGTGGCCAAAGTATTGGAGTTTCAGCTTCAACATCAGTTCTTCCAATGAATATTTAAGACTGATTTCCTTTAGGATAGACTGCCTGGATCTCCTTGCAGTCCAAAGGACTCTCAAGAGTTGTCTCCAGCACCACAGTTCAAAAGCAATTATTTGGTGTTCAGCTTTCTTTATAGTCCCACTCTCACATCCATACATGACCACTGGAAAAACCATAGCCTTAACTAGACGGACCTTTGTTGACAAAGTAATGTCTCTGTCTAGGTTGTCATAATTTTCCTTTCAAGGAGTAAGCGTCTTTTAATTTCATGGCTGCAAGCACCATCTGCAGTGATTTTGGAGCCCCCCAAAATAAAGTCTGACACTGTTTCCCCATCTATTTCCCATGAAGGGATGAAACCAGATGCCATGATCTTAGTTTTCTGAATGTTGAGCTTTAAGCCAACTTTTTCACTCTCCTCTTTCACTTTCATCAAGAGGCTCTTTAGTTCTTCTTCACTTTCTTCCATAAGGGTGGTGTCATCTGCATATCTGAGATTATTGATATTTCTCCTGGCAATCTTGATTCCAGCATTTCTCATGATGTACTCTGCATATAAGTTAAATAAGCAGGGTGACAATATACAGCCTTGATGTACTCCTTTTCCTATTTGGAACCAGTCTGTTGTCCTATGTCCAGTTCTTTTTTTTTTTCCATTTATTTTTATCAGCTGTTGCTTCCTCATCTGCATACAGATTTCTCAAGAGGCAGGTCAGGAGGTCTGGTATTCCCATGGCTTGAAGACTTTTCCACAGTTTGTGGTGATCCACACAGTCAAAGGCTTTGGCATAGTCAATAAAGCAGAAATAGATATTTTCCTGGAACTCTCTTGCTTTTTTGATAATCCAACATATGTTGGCAATTTGATCTCTGGTTCCTCTGCCTTTTCTAAAACCATCTTGAACATCTGGAAGTTCAAGGTTCACATACTGTTGAAGCCTGCTTTGGAGAATTTTGAGCATTACTAGCACGTGAAATGAGTGCAATTGTGCAATAGAGTTGTCACAATAATCTTAAAAACATTTCTCTATCAACTAGAGAGTATTTTCACCTAATTTAGAACCAGCTTACTATGATCTTTCTGAATCTCTCTCTCCCTTTTCCTTTTCTGTTCACTAATCTTCCCCCTTTCCATCTAGAGCAAACCAACAAATCATCTTGCCCACCTTTCCCCAAAATTTTAGTGACATTTATTGAGCCTTGTGGCTCAGCTGGTAAAGAATCTGCCTGTAATGTGGGAGACCTGGGTTTGATCCCTGGGTTGCGAAGAGTCCCCTGGAGAAGAGAAAGGCTACCCACTCCAGTATTGATCTGGCCTGGAGTCTGGCCTGGAGAATTCCATGGACTGTATAGTCCATGGCGTCACAAAGAGTCGGACACAGTTGAGCAACATTCACTTTCTCTGAGAGCCTGCCATGTCCCCAGAGATGCAGAAGGTGCTTGGCTAAAATCTTCCTTCAGTCCTGAGCAGAGGGAAAGCTGCTCAGGCATTTCTACCTTACTGTTTATTAAGTGATACTGACTAGTTCCTAAATTAAGTCACTGATAATGATTCTTTTCAGATTCATTTCATATTATCCTCTAAAATATTTCCATCTTAGAAGAGACCGCTGTGTGTTCTAAAAGATCAGTCATTCGAAGTCATCTTTAGAAAAATAACAACAAAATGAGATTTGTGCTCTCTGCTTTCTCTGCTTAAGTGATATGACTGAAGTGATGGATGAAGCCAGTTGTGCTCCGAAACATCCTTCTCCTTTATTCCCTTCACAGTACTCAGCACCCCCTGAAAGATTTTACCTATTTTTTTTGCTTATCCACAGTCTTGCTACCACACAAAGCAGCAGCTAGACAGCTCTCCCGTCAGCAGTCACTTCCCAGGGGTAAGACTGCGCTGCACTGAGATTTACATGCCAAATTCAGTATGCTGACCCAGCAAATCCGTCCACTAAGGCACTCCACCTTCTTCCACCACAGACATGGGCTAGCTCATCAGAAACCTCCCCAGAAAGGTGTATTTCAGAGTTTGGGGAAAATACTCTTTATACTTCTGTCATTAAACTGTCTGGGGCTATAGACAGTTCAACAGTTACACAGTCTATAGACAGTTTTACAGTTTAACAGGCTATAGACAATTTTGTCATTAAACTGGCTGGGGCTATAGACATGACTGAGCATCTAAGTACAGGCAGATAACCATCTTGCTTGACAGGTAGAGAGACCCATTAAGGGAGGAAATGACAGAAAAAAGAAGAAAAAAAAAATTGTTCCGTTGTGTCCGACTCTTTGCAACACCACGGGCTATAGCCGGCCAGGCTCCTCTGCCCATGGAATTCTCCTGATCAAGAAAACTAGAGTGGGTTGCCATTCCCTCCTCCAGGCACTCTTCCCAACCCAGAGATCAAACCCAGGTCTCTTCCAGTGCAGGCGGACTCTTTACTGCCTGAGCCACCATGGAAGCCCAAGCCCTGGTTACACCGTTGAAGCACCTGGATGTAGCCATGCCTGAAGCCATATTCAGTGGAAGCACGCGGGCTGCGACGGACCGCGCAGAAGCGCGACCGAGAGGAGCTACCCCACATCCAAGGAGCAGCGGCTGCGCGGGCACAGGAGGGCCGAGAGGAGCTACTCCACGTTCAATCAAGAGGGGCGGCCGTGAGGAGATACCCCTCCTCCAAGGTAAGGAGCAGCGGCTGCGCGGGCACAGGAGGGCCGAGAGGAGCTACTCCACGTTCAATCAAGAGGGGCGGCCGTGAGGAGATACCCCTCCTCCAAGGTAAGGAGCAGCGGCTGCGCTTTGCTGGAGCAGCCGCGAAGAGATACCCACCTCCAAGCTAAGAGAAACCCAAGTAAGACGGTAGGTGCTGCGAGAGGGCATCAGAGGGCAGACACACTAAAACCATAATCACAGAAAACTAGCCAATCTGATCATAGGACCACAGTCTTGTCTAACTCAGTGAAACTAAGCCATGGCGTGTGGGGCCACCCAAGATGGCCGGGTCATGGTGGAGAGGTCTGACAGAATGTGGTCCACTGGAGAAGGGAATGGCAAACCACTTCAGTATTCTTGGCTTGAGAACCCCATGAACAGTATGAAAAGGCAAAATGATAGGATACTGAAAGAGAAACTCCCTAGGTCGGTAGGTGCCCAATATGCTACTGGAGATCAGTGGAGAAATAACTTCAGAAATAATGAAGGGATGGAGACAAAATAAAAACAATACCCAGTTGTGGATGGGACTGGTGATAGAAGCAACGTCCGATGCTGTAAAGAGCAATATTGCTTAGGAACCTGGAATGTTAGGTCCATGAATCAAGGCAAATTGGAAATGGGCAAACAGGAGATGGAAAGACTGAACATCAACATTCTAGGAATCAGCGAACTAAATGGACTGGAATGGGTGAATTTAACTCAGATGACCATTATATCTACTACTGTGGGCAAAAATCCCTTAGAAGAAATGGAGTAGCCATCATAGTCAACAAAAGAGTCCTAAATGCAGTATTTGGATGCAATCTCAAAAATGACAGAATGATCTCTGTTTGTTTCCAAGGCAAACCATTCAATATCACAGTAATCCAAGCCTATGCCCCAGCGAGTAACACTGAAGAAGCTGAAGTTGAACGGTTCTATGAAGTATGAAGACCTACAAGACCTTTTAGAACTAACACCCAAAAAAGATGTCCTTTCCATTATAGGGGACTGGAATGCAAAAGTAGGAAGTCAAGAAACACCTGGAGTAACAGGCAAATTTGGCCTTGGAGTACAGAATGAAGCAGGGCAAAGGCTAATATAGTTTTGCCAAGAGAACGCACTGGTCATAGCAAACACCCTCTTCCAACAACACAAGAGAAGACTCTACACATGGACATCACTAGATGGCCAACACCGAAATCAGATTGATTATATTCTTTGCAGCCAAAGATGGAGACGCTCTATATAGTCAGCAAAAACAAGACCGGGAGCTGACTGTGGCTCAGATCATGAACTCCTTATTGCCAAATTCAGACTGAAATTGAAGAAAGTGGAGAAAACCACTACACCATTCAGGTATGACCTAAATCAAATCCCTTACGACTATACAGTAGAAGTGAGAAATAGATTTAAGGGACTAGAGCTGATAGACACAGTGCCTGATGAACTATGGACAGAGGTTCATGACATTGTACAGGAGACAGGGATCAAGACCATTCCCATGGATAAGAAATGCAAAAAGGCAAAATGATTGTCTGAGGAGGCCTTACAAATAGCTGTGAAAAGAAGAGAAGCAAAAAGCAAAGGAGAAAAGGGAAGATATTCCCATTTGAATGCAGAGTTACAAAGGCTAGCAAGGAGTGATAAGAAAGCCTTCCTCAGTGATCAGTGCAAAGAAATAGAGGAAAACAACAGAATGGGAAAGACTAGAGATCTCTTCAAAAAAATTAGGGATACCAAGGGGACATTTCATGCAAAGATGAGCTCAATAAAGGACAGAAACGGTATGGACCCAACAGAAGCAGAATATATTAAGAAGAGGTGGCAAGAATACACAGAAGAACTGTACAGAAAAGATCTTCATGACCCAGATAATCACGATGGTGTGATCACTCACCTAGAGCCAGACATCCTGGAATGTGAAGTCAAGTGGGCCTTAGGAAGCATCACTACGAATAAAGCTAGTGGAGGTGATGGAATTCCAGTTGAGCTACTTCAAATCCTGAAAGATGATGCCATGAAAGTTCTGCACTCAATATGCCAGCAAATTTGGAAAATTCAGCAGTGGCCACAGGACTGGGAAAGGTCAGTTTTCATTCCAATCCCAAAGAATGCTCAAACTACTGCACAATTCCACTCATCTCACACGCTAGTAAAGTAATGCTCAAAATTCTCCAAACTGGGCTTCAGCAATACATGAACCATGAACTTCCAGATGTTCAAGCTGGTTTTAGAAAAGGCAGAGGAACCAGCGATCAAATTGCCAACATCCGCTGGATGATCGAAAAAGCAAGAAAGTTCCAGAAAAACACCTATTTCTGCTTTATTGACTATGCCAAAGCCTTTGATTGTGTGGATCACAATAAACTGGAAAATTCTGAAAGAGATGGGAATACCAGATCGCCTGACCTGCCTCTTGAGAAACCTATATGCAGGTCAGGAAGCAACAGTTAGAACTGGACATGGAACAACACAATGGTTCCAAATAGGAAAAGGAGTACATCAAGGCTGTATATTGTCACCCTGCTTATTTATCTTATATGCAGAGTACATCACGTGAAATGCCAGGCTGGATGAAGCACAAGGTGTAATCAAGATTGCCTCAAGAAATATCAATAACCTCATATATGCAGATGACACCATCCCTATGGCAGAAAGTGACGAGGAAATAAAAAGCCTTTTGATAAAAGTGAAAGAGGAGAGTGAAAATGTTGGCTTAAAACTCAACATTCAGAAAACTAAGATTATGGCATCTGGACCCATCACTTCATGGGAAATAGATTGAGAAATGGTGGAAACAGTGTCAGACTTTATTTTGGTGGGCTCCAAAATCACTGTAGATGGTGATTGCAGCCATGAAATTAAAAGACGCTTATTCCTTGGAAGGAAAGTTATGACCAACCTAGACAGCATATTAAAAAGCAGAAACATTACTTTGCCAACAAAGGTCCATCTAGTCAAGGCTATGGTTTTTCCAGTGGTCATGTATGGATGTGAGAGTTGGACTGTGAAGAAAGCTGAGTGCTGAAAAACTGATGCTTTTGAACTGTGGTGTTGGAGAAGACTCTCGAGAGTCCCTTGGACTGCAAGGAAACCCAACCAGTCCATCCTAAAGAAAATCAGTCCTGTATATTCATTGGAAGGACTGATGCTGAAGCTGAAACTCCAGTACTTTGCCCACCTGATGGGAAGAGTTGACTCATTGGAAAAGACCCTGATGCTGGGAGGGATTGGGGGCAGAAGGACAAGGGGATGACAGAGGATGAGATGGCTGGATGGCATCACTGACTCGATGGACATGAGTTTGCGTGGACTCTGGGAGTTAGTGATGGACAGGGAGGCCTGGTGTGCTGCGATTCATGGAGTCACAAAGAGTCGGACACGACTAAGCAACTGAACTGAACTGAACTGAAGCCATATTCATCCTCAAGAGTCACAGAATTCTTAACTTGGCATGAGCCAGATTTCAGTCACTGTCAGCCAAAAGCATCTTGACTCGCTCATAAATATTTTCACCGTGATTGTAATATAAAAAACATCAAGTGAGATTTATGGTTTGGCACATTCAAAATCTATGCAAATTGGAAAGGAGGCAGCAGCGGAAGGGGATGCCATAGAGTTCAGTCGGTCATGTGTCTCACTGACAGGACCACGCTCACTCTTCCTGACAGTACGCTCTGGGTTTCTGTATCCTTACACTCACATCTGCAGGAGGCACTTGATGTGTGGGACTGAGGACCAGGCAATGTTGGGAAAGCAGTGCCGTTAGTTGGTCTAGTAGCAAGTGTCAAGCCAGGCTCAGTCACATGGTGAAACCTTACAGACATAATTTTAGTTCCCGGGAACAAGTGTGAGAGAGAAGTTCTTTGGAAGATAAGGAAAGGAATGTTCTTGGAAGAATTGAAAATTAATGTAGCTTGATGGAAAAAAACAAAAAAGCTCAGTTGGCACTCAAATCAGTTTGAGTGCATCTTTACAAGCAATAGAAACTGTATCTAGCTAAATTAGGCAGAAAGAGGATTCATTACAATGGTGTTGAATGACTCATAGAATCTCTGGTTAAGCCAGAGAAGCAGGCTTGGGGGCATTCAGACAAGGCCACCTGCCAAATTACAAGGTAAACCTGCTCCAGAGAAGATGCCAAGCACTGCTTGTGTCTCAGACGCTACCAGCTGCAGATAGTATATGGAGCCACCACTGTCCCAGCGTGTGTTATATATGGCTTCTGCTTCTTTATGTCACTAGCTTCCAAAGCAACATCTGTGTGACTTTCGGGGCATCGATGGGGTTGGAAGTACGGGGCAGGCAGTGGAATAGGACTGGCAGAGACAAGCTCATCCCTAGCTGAAAGGGACACTGCAAAAGTGGACATAGGCACTGTCACCTTCTATCACAGCACATGAACTCAGCAAAATAATGCGGAGTATTCTCAGATACAAGGACATTCAAATGATGGGTGGCCAAGAATAATGGCAAACATACCAGCTGCATTAAAGTTCCATGTGGGCAGTGATGAAGGGTGTAGGCTTTGGAATACGACGGCCTACATTCAAGTTCAGAGTCTGATACTTTCTTGCTCTTTAATTTCTCTAAGCCTCATTTTACTTATCTGAAAACGGAGATAAGAATAGAACCTAGCCCAGAGCTGGTGTCTGGATTGAGACAGGCAATGCTCACATGAGGAGCAATTTATCATCCTGAGAATGCCCGGCCAGTCCCCTTCTTCATCTGCTAAAGGAGATTCTGCTGTTGGCCTCTCAGTTTATTTTGCTCCCATATTCTCCAAGGAATGCTTGTTATTGTCCAAGCTGTCCCTCGAGCTTTTGTGATACAGAATTGGGATAGAAGGTCAGGAGGAATATAACTAAGATGTGCCTATGCTAGGACAAAGGCAAAAGAAGAAATTTTCAAGAATTTTGGAGAAGAGAGAGACTAGAGATATGGTGATACTAGAAAAGTGGATAGGAGGGAAAGAGCATTTTAATAATATTGCCTTTAAAAAGATAGACAGGGGACTTCCCAGGTGGTCCAGTGGTTAAGACCCCATGCTTCCAATGCAGGGAGCACGGAGTGTCATTCCTGGTTGGAGAACTAAGATCCCACATGCTATGTAGTGTGGCCAAAAAAAAAAATAAATAAAAATAAAAACATAAATAGATGGAAAATCTTATACACATAATCATACATATTGTATATAATCTCTTATGGTATTGAGGAAATTCTAGTCATGAGTATAGTAATTTTACAATTATATTGTGATGGCAGACCATGTTTCTTTTAGGTAACACTGCCTTAAGCGTGAATTAAGTGGACCCTAGAGTCATCAAGAAGGAAACTGAAATACAAATAAAACACTTAGCATAGTGCTTGGCATGTAGTAAGTTGCTGTATATAAGATAGATGCTGTTATTGTCAGAACTGTACCAAACAGTCAGAGAAAGAGTGACATGATGCAAGCAGTCACTTGAGCTATTGAACCAGAACTTCATAAAATCCTCTGAGGGAGAACAGGATTGATGCCAAACCTCGAGGCAGTACTGAGCTGAATCTGCTGACAGCTGACTGCCATGCCTTCATCCTTGTCTTCCATCTTCCACCTAGAAAACAAAACCCTTTGTTATGAGCTGAACTGTGCCCCCTGCCCTCTCCCATTTCCGCGCTGAAGTCCCAACCCTCAGAAGCTCAGAATGTGACTTAGTCAAAGCTAGAGCCTTCAATGCAGTAATTAAGGTAGAATGAGGAGGGATGTGTATGTCCTAGTCCAGTAGGTTTGAAGGAAGAGAGATATCACAGACAGACGCAGGGAGAGGGTAAGTCGTGTGAAGCCATCAGAAGAATCTACCCGCAAGCCAAAGAAAAAGGTCCTCAGAAGAAACTGACCCTGTGGACACTGCGACCTTGAACTTCTAGCCTCTAGGACTGTGAGGAAATACATTTCTGTTTTTCAAACCATCCATCTGTGGTCCTTGCTATGGCAGCCCTGCCAAACAATTACACCTGTAAATCAGTATCATCCAAGTTCAGAGCATCCTCGGTGAGCCCCATTGTACCAGCCAATGTGCTTAGGAGGCAGGGGGCAGATGCCCAGTAAGTACTGGAGGTGTTACCCAGGTTGGTAAATGTCAATCTGGAGAAATAATCCAGAAGCTGTTAAATGGTAGAAATGAATTGGGCAGTATTCACTAATCATCATCATCATCAAGTAATACTAAAAACTTTTGGTTTTTTTTTTAAGTCACTAAGTAAAAACTATTAACAGCCAATAGCTATTGAAGGTTTTAGCATACTAGATGCTGTTAATTTGCTATATTAATTGATTTCATGTTCCCAACCACCCAATTTATATTCAAATGTTGAAATATTCAGTTTTTGTGAGTATGATCAGCACTAGGATTATATTCTGATGTTAAACCCCATGTACAGATGAATAGAGGAGACACAGAGAACTGAAATAATTTCCCCAAGTTCCCACAGCAGTAATTGGCAGAGTCTAGCTATGGCTCTAACGCCAGTGTCTGCACTTACTTATCCTGCCTCACGTTACAATGTGCTTCTTATAAGATATCTAGAAAATATTAAAAGAAACATAAAGAAAATAAAAAGCACCAAGAGGGTCTCCAAGTTTGTGCATGTACTTGTCTGACCTTCATAACCTAGAAAGTGATCCTTTTGCTTTCTGCCGCTTGAATCCTTGACCTATCAGAGGTAAATATTGTGAATGATCTTTTGCCCTAATAAATATCAAGGTGACACATTTTTAAAATTTTTAACCAAAACGACATTAATGTGACTATTCCTTCAATAATGGTCAATGTCAGAGGAAAAAAATATTATTTGCTGAGCTTTAATATCCTCCCATGTAAACCAACTCCTTTGTCATCTTTTCCTTGATATGAACATCCTCATTATTAGTGTGAATAAGATTAGCATTCTAATTATACATTTGCACAAAGACCTCTTTTTCACTTTTTTCCCACCCACAGTTTTCAGTATTTGGCAATCTTGGTGCTGAGAGTCAGAGTCTGAAAGCCATTCTGGACCCCCCACCTCCTTTATTCACAACTTCCCACCGTTTCCAGTAGCCATAGATAGGTCCTTAGGCCTTGTCTATCATAGATTTCTTTCTGGACTGCGTGAGGAGTGACCCAGATTTTTTAAATGCCTAAAGTCTCCTCTGAAATAGCAGTTACTTCAAAGGAAGGATTTGTTATGGAGAATACAAACACACTATTTCAACTGGGAGCTACTCAGAGATTTTATAATTTGCCATTAAATAGGATTCTTAGCACTGGCAACAGAAGGCATTCTGCCATAGTGAACTGTTTCAATGATCAGAGTTCATCATCATGTGGACTAAGAAAGTAGAAATAATCTTACCCTCCATCTAACAAGTAAATCAGACAGAATGTGTTATAACACAACTCAAGCATGCTAAAGCAGGTTATGATAGAAGATAAGACCTTTGTGATGTACTGAAATCACTGCTAATTTTTCCAAGTCATTAGTCAAATGATTGTTCTAGGTACTATGTGAAAGCAAAAAAAAAAAAAAAACCTATTCCTAAATTCCTTTTGGAAGTGGGATATTAAAAAAAATTACCCATCTTATTGGAAATTTTGTTAGTCTCTTTCTGGTGCTCTCTTTGACTTAAAACAGCATAATATACCCGGCAGACAGATCAAATTTATAGAGTGGGACTTTTTAATCTTCATCTACCCAACTGTGTTGGGAATAGTACCTTGAAGTCATTGCGTTTTCAAATTAAATTTAAATCCATAAATTTCTTATGCATGCTGTGCGAAACAATCCACGCCATGATATATATTTGTTAGATATTTGTGCTGTGCTTGCTGGAATACACAAAGGCAAGGTTGTTGTTCTTGACTCAGACAAAGAGATTTGTTAAGTGAAAAATTAGGGTTTAAAAAGACCAAACAGGGAAAAAATAATTATACCCCATTTGGAACTCAAGCATGTTGTTTGTACACAGACTGCATTAAAATAAAAATCTGAGTCATTGCTAGCTAGTATACACACGTTCAAATTATATTTAGTATTTTCCATTGATTTTAATGCTCCTAACAGCTTCACTGGGGCTTCCTGGGTGGCTCGGGACCAAGAATCTACCTGCAATGCAAGAGACATGGATTTGATCCCTGAGTTGGAAAGATCTCCTGGAAAAGGAAATGGAAACCCACTCCAGTATTCTTGCCTGGAGAATCCCACGGACAGAGGAGCCTGGAGGGCTAGAGTCTATAGGATGACACAGAGTCAGACACAATTGAAGTGACTTAGCACACAAGCACCCATTATTTAGGATATTCTGGTTATTTGAAGGTTGCTGAAGAAGGTAAAAATGTGAATATGGTTGCTCACATAACTAATTTCTTCTAAGGCCCAGTTAGTCAACAAACATCTGCTCTGGCATGGGCTTGGCAGTGGATAATCTCCTGTGTTGCATCACACAGTGTGATGTTGTTACAGAGCCCCTACACCCTTGCCTTCGTATCCCCAGAAACACAGCATGTTTCCTGGCAAGAGACCATCATCCTAAAAGTAGAGAGGCAAATACAGATTTTTCCCTGCACTTGGTGGCACCTCTTAATCTCCATACCCCCACTGCTCTCTATAATTCCTTTTGCTGTACCCAGGAGAGGAGTCAGTCACAGAGAGAACTTTTGTGATAATAGAACACTTGAGTACTCTCCAATTTCAAAATACTTCCAATAAACTAAAGAAGCAGCATGGTATAGTGGATTTGAATCTTGAATATGCTATTTACTAACTTGTTTATTTTGGAAAACTTCCACATCCTGTATGCAAAATGGGGTTAGTAATAACTGCTTTCAGCCATTTTTGGAATGATAGCCAATGTAATTGAAGTACCTAGTGGTCCCTGGCACATGAAAAGTACTCAACAAACGGTCACATATTATTTCTAGGGGTGTCAGAAAAAATAAAGGACACAGACACAAGGCAAATTTTAATTTCAGATAAATAACCAATAATTTTAAAGGATTTTTAGTATATTGCATGTTCAGTTCAGTTCCGTTCAGTTGCTCAGTCGTGTCTGACTCTTTGCAACCCCATGGACTACAGCACGCCAGACTTCCCTGTCCATCACCAACTCCCGAAGTTTGGTCAAACTCATGTCCATCAAGTCAGTGATGCCATCCAACCATCTCATTCTCTACTGCCCCCTTCTCCTCCTGCCTTCAGTCTTTCCCAGCACCAGGGTCTTTTCTAATGAATCAGTTCTTCGCATCAGTTGGCCAAAATACTGGAGCTTCAGCTTAAGCATCAGTCTTTCCAGTGAATATTCAGGACTGATTTCCTTTAGCATAGGCTGGTTGGATCTCCTTTCAGTCCAAAGGACTCTCAAAAGTCTTTTCCAACATCACAGTTCGAAAGCATCAGTTCTTTGGTTCTCAATTTTCTTTATAATCCAACTGTCACATCCATACATGACTACTGGAAAAACCACAGCTTTGACTAGATGGACTTTTGTTGGCAAAATAATGTCTCTGCTTTTTAATATGCTGTCTAGGTTGTTCATAACTTTTCTTCCAAGGAGCAAGTGTCTTTTAATTTCATGGTTGCAGTCATTTTGGAGCCCCCCAAAATAAAGTCTGTCACTGTTTCCATTGTTTCCCGTCTACTTGCCGTGAAGTGATGGGACCAGATGCCATGATCTTCATTTTCTGAATGTTGGGTTTTAAGTCAACTTTTTCACTCTCCTCTTTCACTTTCATTAAGAGGCTTTTTAGTTCTTTGCTTTCTGCCATAAGAGTGGTGTCATCTGCATATCTGAGGTTATTGATATTTCTCCTGGCAATCTTGATTCCAGCTTGTGCTTCATCCAGCCTGGCATTTCACATGATGTACTCTGCATATAAGTTAAATAAGCAGGGTGACAATATACAGCCTTGACATACTCCTTTCCCAATTTGGAACCAGTCTGTTAGTAACTTTCAGGGGCTTCCCTGCTGGCTCAGACAGTAAAGAATCTGCCTGCAATGCAGGAGACCTGGGTTTGATCCTTGGATCAAGAAGATCCTGTGGAGAAAGGAATGGCTACTCTGTCCTGTATTCTTGCCTGGAGAATTCCGTGGACAGAGGAGCATGGGGGGCTACCGTCAATGGAATTGCAAAGAGTCAGACACAACTGAGTGACTAACACCAACAAAACATAGTAACTTTCCGGCAATATCTAGTAAGGCTCTACTTACTAGAAGGGGCATGTGAAGTAGTAAGCTCCCTCAATGTAGATGTGAAGTTGGGAGTCAGTGAGATACCAAAGATATCCCATTAAGATCCACAAAGTCAGGAATCAGGATTTGTTGTATCTTATCAACATATTTCCCACTTGTCTCACTTTTTCTGTGTCTTGTGCCTCATGGTTTATCAGCAGCTTCATCAGACGTGACTGAAGAAGGTAAAGCTCAGACTAAGCAATGTCAGCTCACACATCATTACAGCTGAGGTTTAGGTTGTGGGAGAGGTTTCGCTAGGCCAGGTCAGAGTTACAATAACCATCAAGAGCTGGCCTTCTCAAGAATGATATTAGAGGAGGTAGGAGAAGAACGTCAAAATAAGCTTTGAATTGCCGTCTTTCAGGGATGCACCAATTTAAAAACATCCACCATAAATGTAGAGGTCAAGAGGGCTAAATCTTCTGATCCTCAAGGTAGGGAAGCTCCACATAGTGTCATCTCCATAAAGTATTCTGCCCTCCATTTTTTAAGGTCTCTTGAGAAGAACTTTGATTTATTTCAGCCAGCACACCAAAGGCTTTTTTCTATTGCAAATATATACTCAGAAAAAATGTAACACCGTAAGCATTTATATATGGTGTTAATTTGAATGCCTGAAACAGGTACTTACTCATAGAGAGAACCGAGTCCTGTGTGTCTTCAAATTACCATTGCACCCAGGAGGCCCACACTGCTTTTTCCGGAGTGAATTTTGCTGACATTTTCATAACTATTCCCACTGCCTCTTTTACTGTACAGTGGTATCTTTTTCTGTATATTTTAGTTTTTCTTTTTATTGATTTACTTGGAGTGCTAGAGAGGCTGAACTTGGGGTATGATTTTTAATCTGCATGAAAATATTTCCCTTTCCATATTTATGAGACACTTACTTGGCATCTGAGAAGGAAATCACTATACAATGTGGAAAATGCTTTCAGCAACCCGAAGAGTGACAGGCCAATTGGGCCCCAAAACTCTGCTTGTTGACAACACCTGCTATCTCAGCTCGTGTCTACACACCTGGACTGGAAATAGCCACCATGAAATTTCAATTGTTTATTCTGCAATAAATCTGCAAACTGCTTAGCTCAAGATCTAGAGTTTTCTCAAAGCAGCATTTCTCAAACTGTGGACCATGGACCCCCTGCATTACCCTCATCTGAGATGCTTAGAGAGAAGGCAATTTCTGGGCCTTGCTGCAGACCTCTTACTGAATCAGAATCTGTAGTTGACAACAATGAGTCTTTAAACCGTCATTTTAGGGGACTTCCCTGGCAGTCCAGTAGGTAAGTCTCCACATTCGCAAAGCAGGGAGTCCAAGTTCTAGCCCTAGTCAGAGAACTAAGACCCCGTAAGCAGTAACTAAGCCCTTGCACCATAATGAAAACTGTGCAGGCCTGGGTGCTAAGAGTGTGTCCAGCTCTGTGTGACCCCCGTGGACTGCAGCCTGCCAGGCCCCTCTGTCCATGGGATTCTCCAACTAAGGGTACTAGAATGGGTTGCCATGCCTTCCTCCAGATCTTCCCAGCTCAGGGATCAAACCCGCATCTCAACGTCTCTTGCACTGGCAGGCAGGCTCTTTACCACTAGCGCCACCTGGGAAGCCCACAGTGAAGACTATGCAGCCAAAAGAAAGCTTGCCTTAGGAAATGTACAAATGTGACCTGAGCTGGACTTTATGACTTTTCCTCAGTCGATCAGCTCAGACGGTGTAGCTAACTATGGCCTGTGATTTCATCGTTTCCCTGCCTCCTCTGGCCCACGCCCCTGAGTAGAAAGAGCTATATAGTGATCATGTCTGAGAGGAACACTCAGCAGCTCTGAGGACCCAGGCTGGGTGAGGCCAGCAGTCTGTCAGCTTCATCAAGACCAGTACCGATGGGTGTGATTCTATTGCATCTCTGTACTGGGTTCAGTACCTGCAGGACCATCTGACTCAGATGCCTCCACTTACATTACACGTGTGTGTGCTCTGTGATCAGTCATGCAGACTCTGCGACCCCGTGAACTGTAACCTACCAAGCTCCTCGGTCCATGGGATTCTCCAGACAAGAATACTGGAGTGGGTTGCTGTGCCCTCCTTCAGGGGATCTTCCTGACCCAGGGATCAAACCTGCATCTCTTGCGTCTGCTGCATTGGCAGGTGGTTTCTTTACCACTGCACCGCCTGAGAAGCCCATGGAAGGAGACACACATACATTAATTCTCACAAACAACAGGAATTACAGAAAACTTATTTTAAAAGTAACTTAATCACGAATATGTATGCTAATTCATTGAAACTACAAATCAAATATCCTGTGGTTTTTCTATTAACTTTCAATTCCTCCTCATTGGGAATCAGTAAAATCATTAGTCAGAGATGGTTAAAGGAAATATCTTTTTCCTGGTCTGGTCTGAGTCTTTTTTCCCCCATTTGTCTGGCACCTGCATGTTGCCCTGATCCTCTTCTATTTTAGGCTAGTCCTGCTGGAGTGGTCATTTCCTCATTAGATGACATTTAATGCTACCATCCCAACATTTCCAGGCTCCCTATAATAGCTCAAAGCCTGGCTCTTAGACACGGCAACTGTTCAATTGAATTTCTGTGGTCCATCTCACTCCCTAATTACACAGAATTAAAGTGGTTCCCTCGGGGTCCCGATCTTTCTGAAAATGTCTCTCCCCAGAGGAAAATGAGCAGTTCACCGTCTACTCCTCAGCTCTGAGCCTCCTGTGGATTGCCTGTCACTGCTTCAGGGAGGCTGTGTGTTCCCTCAGTCTGGCAGGTAAGAAGACCTTCTAAATTGAGCTTTCCCCCCCCATGACCTGGAAAAATTCTCTATCTGCACAAAAACGCTCGCATTGCACCATATTTCCTGTGACCGAACACTCTCGAGGGCACCTGAGGTGATCCTGCCTCTATCGTTTGAACCGCCCTACCAACATCTGCATGAGCGTCCCAGCCTGTTTGCAGGTGGCAGATAAAGTGACTGCTCCCTTCTCAGAGGGCACAGCCATCCTGCCGTGCTCCCAGACTGGACAGGAACATGGGAATTGGGAGAAGCCGGAGTTCTTGGATACTTCTTGGTCTAGTAACTGTTCCACCTTCATGGAGCAGCCAGGAGATAAGGCTCAGGGCCTCACATTATCTCCAGAGAAGATCCTGCTCCTGTTTGCTATGTGAGTGATGAAGAACTCACCATCCAGTGAATAAGTGATAGGAGCTTTGGATGCTAAGGAAGAGGCCATCGTTGAGGAGGAGGAGCCTCTCCCCTTCTCTCTCGACAATGAGGACTGTAAATGACCACCTAGCTTCCAACAGTGATAATCGTGGGTGAGAAGAACTAGAATTTTCATCAAAATTAAAGCCATGGTTGTCTTCAGGTGATAAAAATAACCTAATGAATAGAAACATGGACTCTTACTGGGTACATTGTTAGTATTTGATGGGTTTTATAATGAAGTCCACCAAAGCAAGAAGTTGAATTTTAAACTGTCCTTGGATTTTGTTCAAATTCCATTTTCAAAAGGATGCAGTGTTAACTACAAGATTTTAATCACTCCAGAAAACTTGCTCTCAAAAATGGTCTATTCCTAAAGGAAAACATTTTATAATGGAAGGTGATAAAGTGCTGTAATTGCATGAAATGAGAATTTTCTAGTCAATTTGGGCAGAAAAATTGAATCGAGCTGGAAAATCTGTGCTGCAAATCTTCAATCCTCCAACTAAATAAAACAGCAGTAGAGATGTTTACATTTTACTGTTTCTTTTTTTTTACTAGAATTATTTTGATGATACTAAATAGGCCTGAATTATCCAAATAGAAACCTGATTTACTGGAATGACCTTTCTCAGGGAAAGAATAAAAGTATTATCCCTAGATTTTTTTAAAACGGATTTAACTGAAGAAATCTCAGGCTCCCTTGATCCAATATATTCATTTGTTCATTAAATAGATAATTACTTGATCAGGATGTGGGCTAGCCAGCACATATAATGGACATCCCTTTTCCTTAGTCTTTGATCAAACACCTATACAGGCTTACAGAAACATTTCCAAAGATGAAGATTCTTGTCAAGTAAAATTAAGTTTCTCTCCCATCTCACCTCAAATGGGTATTAATAACACTTTGTTAATCCCACAGAAAATTGCAAATGATTCCTTCTGTACTTCATTTAAATAATCATATGCACATATATTTATCATTTTCTTTATACTATTCATAAGAAAAATAACAATATGTATATGCATATTATTCTGTGACTTTTCCACATTTATCATACACCGAATGACATCCCAGACAAGGTACAGAGGATATACCTTCTTATTTTCCTTTACTACGTGGGATTCGATAGACTAAAATTTCATCATTTAAAAATACAATCATTGCCTTGTTGACAGGTCTTGAGATTTTTTTCTAGCTTTTGTAAATAAGAAAATTGCCACAATAAATGCTCTTTAATGTATATATTCTTTGACATTGCCTTTCTTTGGGATTGGAATGAAAACTGACCTTTTCCAGTCCTGTGGCCACTGCTGAGTTTTCCAAATTTGCTGGCATATTGAGTGCAGCACTTTCACAGCATCATCTTTCAGGATTTGAAATAGCTCAACTGGAATTCCATCACCTCCACTAGTTTCGTTTGTAGTGATGCTTCCTAAGGCCCACTTGACTTCACATTCCAGGAAGTCTGGCTCTAGGTGAGTGATCACACCATCGTGATTATCTGGGTCATGAAGATCTTTTTTGTATAGTTCTTCTGTGTATTCTTGCCACCTCTTCTTAATATCTTCTGCTTCTGTTAGGTCCATACCATTTCTGTCCTTTATTGAGCCCATCTTTGCACGAAATGTTCCCTTGGTATCTCTAATTTTCTTGAAGAGATCTCTAGTCTTCCCCATTCTATTGTATTCCTCTATTTCTTTGCATTGACCATTGAGGAAGGCTTTCTTTTCTCTCCTTGCTGTTCTTTGGAACTCTGTATTCAAATGGGTATATCTTTCCTTTTCACTTCCCTTCTTTTAACAACTATTTGTAAGGCCTCCTCAGACAATCATTTTTCCTTTTTGCATTTCTTATCCATGGGAATGGTCTTGATCCCTGTCTCCTGTACAGTGTCATGAACCTCCGTCCATAGTTCATCAGGCACTCTGTCTATCAGATCTAGTCCCTTCCATCTATTTCTCACTTCCACTGTATAGTCATAAGGGATTTGATTTAGGTCATACCTGAATGATCGTGGTTTTCTCCACTTTCTTCAACTTCAATCTGAATTTGGCAATAAGGAGTTCATGATCTGAGCCACAGTCAGCTCCCGGTCTTGTTTTTGCTGACTATATAGAGCTTCTCCATCTTTGGCTGCAAAGAATAAACTCAATCTGATTTTGGTTTTGGCCATCTGGTGATGTCCATGTGTACAGTCTTCTCTTGTGTTGTTGGAAGAGGGTGTTTGTTATGACCAGTGAATTCTCTTGGCAGAACTCTATTCGCCTTTGCCCTGCCTCATTCCATACTCCAAGGCTAAATTTGCCTGTTACTCCAGATGTTTCTTGACTTCCTACTTTTGCATTCCAGTCCCCTATAATGAAAAGGACATCTTTTTTTGCTCAAAATTCTCCAAGCCATGTTTCAGCAATACATGAACTGTGAACTTCCAGATGTTCAAGCTGGTTTTAGAAAAGGCAGAGGAACAAGAGATCAAATTGCCAACATCTGCTGGATCATCAGAAAAGCAAGGGAGTTCCAGAAAAACATCTATCTCTGCTTTATTGACTATACCAAAGCCTTTGACTTTGTGGATCACAATAAACTGTGGAAAATTCTGAAAGAGATGGGAATACCAGATCACCTGACCTGCCTCTTGAGAAACCTGTATGCAGGTCAGGAAGCAACAGTTAGAACTGGACACGGAACAACAGACATTCTAAATAGGAAAAGGAGTACATCAAGGCTGTATATTGTCACCCTGCCTATTTAACTTATATACAGAGTACATCATGAGAAATGCTGGACTGGATGAAACCCAAGCTGGAATCAAGATTGCTGGGAGAAATATCAACAACCTCAGATATGCAGATGATACCACCCTTATGGCAGAAAGTGATGAAGCACTAAAGAGCCTCTTGATGAAAGTGAAAGATGAGAGTGAAAAAGCTGGCTTAAAACTCAACATTCAGAAAACTAATTTCATGGCATCTGGTCCCATCACTTCATGACAGATTGATGGGGAAACAGTGTGTTATGCCCGATGTCCGAATCCCCGAGCGGGAAGAGAGAAGGCTTCCAAGACAATGCAACTCGCAGGAAGGGAAGTTTATTACTGACTCGAGCCAGGACTCTCCGCCCGCAACCAACGCAGTGGTGCGGGTCAGAGAGCCCCGAGCCCAAGCTGTTACACAAATTTATAGGGTGAGAAGCAGATTGGTTACACGTTTGCAAAGCAATTTCATTGGTCAATACTTTCGTGCGCGCGGGACTTTCCTGGGGGTTTCTGCCCCGTTCCTAATTTCCTAATTGGCAAACATCAGTGAAAGCTAATTGGTCCTAATTGGCAAACAGTGGTCATTGTTAAGCGAAAGCTACCTGATAGTAGGAAGGCCTACTCCTAATCTAAGTTTTGTTACTTCTGCTCACCTCACGAGTGGAAACAGTGGCTGACTTTATTTTTCTGGGCTCCAAAATCACTGCAGATTGTGATTGCAGCCATGACATTAAAAGACATTTACTCCTTGGAAGGGAAGTTATGACAACCTAGCCAGCATATTAAAAAGCAGAGACATTACTTTGCCAACAAAGTTCCATCTGGTCAAGGCTATGGTTTTTCCAGTGGTCATGTATGGATGTGAGAGTTGGACTATGAAGAAAACTGAGTGCTGAAGAACTGATGCTTTTGAACTGTGGTGTTGGAGAAGACTCTTGAGAGTCCCTTGGACTGCAAGGAGATCCAACCAGTCCATCCTAAAGGAGATCAGTCCTGGGTGTTCATTGGTAGAACTGATCTTGAAGCTGAAACTCCAATACTTTGGCCACCTGATGGGACAAACTGACTCATTTGAAAAGACCCTAATGTTGGGAAAGATTGAGGGCAGGAGGAGAAGGGGATGACAGAGGATGAGATGGTTGGATGTCATCACCAACTCATTGGACATGGGTTTGGGTGGACTCCGGGAGTTGGTGATGGACAGGGAGGCCTGGCATGCTGCGATTCATGGGGTTGCAAACAGTCGGACATGACTGAGCA
Organism: Cervus canadensis; assembly: GCF_019320065.1. NCBI lineage: Eukaryota > Metazoa > Chordata > Mammalia > Artiodactyla > Cervidae > Cervus > Cervus canadensis. The sequence goes on along the minus strand of NC_057418.1, from coordinate 5,495,231 downwards.
ACTGAACTGAATGTATACATTTATATGCAATTTTTTTCTACTTTATATATTGTCAGAAGTATACATAGTTATGTTAAAGATATATACATTTTCAACTTTAATAAAAATGCTAGGTAACTTTTGTACAAATTATGACAATTTATAGTCATACCAACAATGTATCTGAGCTCCTCATCCCCTAGCTAAGGTTTGATATTTTCATTTTTAATTTTGGTATCTAATGGTTAAGCTTGATAGCCTGCTTTCGTTTCAGTTTGTATTTCCCAGATGACAAAGGTCCATATATTTATTGGACAGTTTCCCTTTCTTTTCTGTGGACAGCCTGTGGATATCCTTAGGCCATTTTTCTATTGGATTGTTTATAAGTTGCTTGCACATTTGCTAGAAGCTCTTTGAAATACAACCCTTTGCTATGTTTATTGCAAGCATCTTTCCCAGACTGACTTTTGACTTCTTTGGTGTTTTCTTTTGCCACACTGAAGCTTTTAATGTCTATGTAGAAAAACTCTGTCAAATTTTATTATTCTGCTTTTTCGGAAGTTTACCCCCCAAACAATCTCCACCCCAATAGTTCGCAGACCGCGTCTGCATTATGTAGCCTTTACAGCTGCAGGTTCCTAGGACGTCTTTTGGAGCCAGCCTCCGGTTTAGGGTTTCTTCCCACAGCCTTCTCTGCGTGGTCTCTTGCTCCGCTCTGTTCCCTAAATCACTCTGGGTTTTATGTGGAGGAGGTGTTGTTTCTTTTCCCTGTGTTTTTGTTTTGTTTTTTATTTACAGACAATATGTTCTGGTCAAAGAAGAAAACAATATGGAAATGTTACTGTTAGGATACTTTCAATTTATTAAAGGGCTAGAGAAAGAAAGTGCATAGTGCTAGGAGGCCAAATACAAGTGAATCAGGGTTCCGTCCCTTGTCACCTTCTGCCACACACATCTACTCCTACACGTCAAAGCTCTACAGCACGGGACTCCCCGGCAGTCCGGAGGTTAGAACTCTGTGATTCCACTGCTGGGTTGCAGGTTCGATCCTTGACTAGGGAAATAAGATCACACTCACAAACCTCATTGTGGTTTTGATTTGCATTTCTCTAATAATGAGTGATGTTGAGCATCTTTTCATGTGTTTGTTAGCCATCTGTATGTCTTCTTTGGAGAAATGTCTGTTTAGTTCTTTGGCCCATTTTTTGATTGGGTCATTTATTTTTCTGGAATTGAGCTGCAGGAGTTGCTTGTATATTTTTGAGATTAATCCTTTGTCTGTTTCTTCATTTGCTATTATTTTCTCCCAAACTGAGGGCTGTCTTTTCACCTTACTTATAGTTTCCTTTGTAGTGCAAAAGCTTTTAAGTTTCATTAGGTCCCATTTGTTTAGTTTTGCTTTTATTTCCAATATTCTGGGAGGTGGGTCATAGAGGATCTTGCTGTGATTTATGTCGGAGAGTGTTTTGCCTATGTTCTCCTCTAGGAGTTTTATAGTTTCTGGTCTTCCATTTAGATCTTTAATCCATTTTGAGTTTATTTTTGTGTATGGTGTTAGAAAGTGTTCTAGTTTCATTCTTTTACAAGTGGTTGACCAGTTTTCCCAGCACCACTTGTTAAAGAGGTTGTCTTTTTTCCATTGTATATCCTTGCCTCCTTTGTCAAAGATAAGGTGTCCATAGGTTCGTGGATTTATTCTGGGCTTTCTATTCTGTTCCATTGATCTATATTTCTGTCTTGGATGGCTGCTATCCAAAAGTCTACAAGCAATAAATGCTGGAGAGGGTGTGGAGAAAAGGGAACCCTCTTACACTGTTGGTGGGAACGCAAACTAGTACAGCCACTATGGAGAACAGTGTGGAGATTTCTTAAAAAACTGGAAATAGAACTGCCATATGACCCAGCAATCCCACTTCTGGGCATACACACTGAGGAAACCAGATCTGAAAGAGACACGTGCACCCCAATGTTCATCGCAGCACTGTTTATAATAGCCAGGACATGGAAGCAACCTAGATGCCCATCAGCAGACGAATGGATAAGGAAGCTGTGGTACATATACACCATGGAATATTACTCAGCCATTAAAAAGAATTCATTTGAATCAGTTCTAATGAGATGGATGAAACTGGAGCCCATTATACAGAGTGAAGTAAGCCAGAAAGATAAAGACATTACAGCATACTAACACATATATATGGAATTTAGAAAGATGATAACGATAACCTATATGCAAAACAGAAAAAGAGACACAGAAGTACAGAACAGACTTTTGAATCTGTGGGAGAAGGTGAGGGTGGGATGTTTCAAAAGAACAGCATGTATACTATCTATGGTGAAACAGATCACCAGCCCAGGTGGGATGCATGAGACAAGTGCTCGGGCCTGGTGCACTGGGAAGACCCAGAGGAATCGGGTGGAGAGGGAGGTGGGAGGGGGGATCGGGATGGGGAATCCGTGTAACTCTATGGCTGATTCATATCAATGTATGACAAAACCCACTGAAATGTTGTGAAGTAATTAGCCTCCAACTAATAAAAAAAAAAAAAAAAAGACCACACAAACCAAGCAGCTCAATACCCAAACAAACAAAAAACCACTTTACAGCATTCCTGTACACCCTGGGCCCTAAAATGCTTCCAATAAAGCGCAGGCAGCAGATGGCATTTCTCAAAGAGGACCACCACCATATCTCTCATCTCATGTGTTTCCTAGAACCTTGTTGCTCCCCAACCAAGAAGTGGGGTTTAATTCCCCTCCTCTTGCATCTAGGCAGATTTGTGCCTCACTTGTAACCAACACCACGTAGCAGATGCAACTCTTCTAGCCTTCCAAGGTTGAGTCCTAAAAGGTGACATAGAATCTGCATTCTTGGCTGAAACCCTCTGAAGGTGGGATGCACATCCTTGAGGTCTTCAGTCATTCAGTTGCCCTGAGGCCACCGTGCAGTGAGGAAGGCTTGCAGAAGACCGCGTACATATAAAAAGAGAGAGAGATGCTCTGTCAGCCCCCAGTTGCGCCAGACCTACATTGCCCCAGCCGCTGTCTGACTGATCCCCATGAGAGACCCCGAAGCAGCCTCAACCAGCTAAGCCCTTCCTGAGTGCCTGTTCCACAGACGCGAAGAGTCGTAAGGAAATGTTCATTGTCGTCTTAAGCCTCTAGATGTTGGGATGGTCTGATACACAGCCGTAAATAATTAGAATTGCACGCTAGATAGTGGCGAGTCTTGGAATGGGGGTGTCCATGAACTGAAATCTATTAACTACCCTTTGCCTAATTACAGGTGAAATTTTAGGCATCTGTAAGTAAGAGTTTTTTAAACAGAGAAATTTTTATAGGTTCCGTAAGTCACTCAGTGATTTTTTTTTAATTCTTGGATATAGTGCTGGGTCTGCTACCTTTCCAGAAAAGTATTCCCTACATTATCACCATGTCTCCTCCTCCAATAAAAAAAGAAGCATAAGAAATCTGTGGGTTAAAGATCTAGAACTGAGTTCTGGGGCTGCAAGGGACAGTCTACATATTTTCTTCTGGTTCCTATTAGCCCTTCACTCCAAGTGCCCAGGCGAAAACCCTTTCAGCAAGAGCCTAGGGGCTGTCTGTACTACATAAACCCCCTCAAAGGTATGAAGGAGAGTTAACATCTGTACACATCTTTCCATAATCTTACAGACATTCAGAACGGTGATGGCATCCGTGCTTATTTTTTATTTTTTGGCTCTCAACTGCCTTTCTTCCTGCCTTCCCCTACATAACCCCATCTCTAAGGTAACCCATGTTAGCCACTTTACACTTATCCATGTGTCCTACCATTTTTTGTTGTTGTTTCATTTTTGGTCACTTGGCTTGTCAGATCTTAGTTCCCTGACCAGGGATCGAACTCAGGGCTCCAGCAGTGGAAACACTAAGTCCTAACCACTTGACTGCCAGGGAATTCCCTCCTGCCATATTTTAATCTAAGCTTAATTAGTGTTGCACAGCCAGAGGGGCATCACAAGCGTTACCATATGGAAAGCTAGCGCGTGTAGTGTGTTAACCACATAGACTGTGTCAGCTGCCACACCTCTCAGAGCCAGCTACAGTACCCCCACGCCTTACACCTGGATCCCATTCCCGCTGCTTTTCTCTCCCCCTCCGCAGAGCTTGCTTCACTTCACATCATTTGAAGCCAAGACATTCCTACTTATGTCTTCATCTCTCCAACCCTCTTTCTTTCCTTCTGCCATCTTCTCCCTAGCAATGTTTACTGATGTTCTTTATATTTCTTCTCGAGGAATTTTGGCAGTCACACAGGTAAAGGTTGGACACATGTGGGAACTTGAGACTAACTGTTGGCAAAAGCCCTTATCCTTCTTATTTGAAACGGAGACTGTGCCTGGCTGGATGGGTTCACTGACCTCTGCCTTCAGTAAACGCTTTGCTGCTGCTTCTGTGTCCGATACACATTCCAGAAGGCAAGTTGGAAAAACGTTATTAGTTCTCAGGCTATCATTGTTCCACTGTCACCATAGCGACAGATGTTATGTGAAATCAGCTGCTTTATTGTGAAAACAGTGTAGGTTGAAAGCTGGCCTTGGGGAAGTTGCAAAGAACATGAGATTCAATTCTGACATATTATCTTGTGGATTTTCTTCTCTATATTAGTTTTTCTTTGAAATATACTTTATTGCAAGGCAATAATATAAAAAGTCAAAGGGTCATTTTCTGAGTTTCTTCAGTGGTTACTCAATTCCAATAGTATAAGAACAGGTCTTGGTGGATGCCTTGAGAATAAAATCAAATATATGCAAATCCGAAGAACTTCAGAGCAGCCAAAGAAACCATAATGGTTACTGTGTTGTGTACTGAAAGCTGAGGTGATTTCAGTCTTCTGAACATTAAAATCTATTCCTGGACCAAAATTAGAAGTCAAAACACATATTTTTGAAATCTGGCAGCTTTTGGGTTAACTATTGATAATTAGAATCCTGAATCAGTGTAAATCAGATATTCAGAATCCAAATGGCTGCTGGTAAATCAAACTAAATAATGGCACTATCAACCTTTGAATTCACCCAAAGTTACATACATATCCAGGAGACAATAGTACAATGGGGTCAAAAGAGAGGAGCAAGAAACTCACGTTATCATCGCCAGTTTGCGCCAACAGGGAATTCTGGACACATGTTACCTACAAAGCATGTTCCTGCAAGTGACTAGAGTGTATCATTTGCTAAATAAGCAAATAATGTCAGAGGGACTTGAAAGCAGATTTGATTTCTAGGACATGAAAAATTTGTGGTCTTTTGCATGAAACTCCCTAGGAAGGAATCAGGCATAAGACAGAAGTTTATGCCTTCTGGAAACCTTAGGAATTAGAGTAAAATGATTCAATAGTTAGACACAAGTGTAGTTTCCATGTCCAGTCATGTCATTTCAACCACAAATTAGAATTCAGGTATATTGCCAAAACAAATTCATGAATTCTCAAATAATTATGGATAGCAAGTAGAGTACTCATACTAACTATCAGTCTGTTTCCTTGATGCTAAATATCATCATGCATGGCCGTTCATAAAGATAACATTTTAAATTAGGAAATTAGAAAATTGTGAAAATCAAAGAATGAGATCTAATGAATCTTGAGGAAAGGCAAGGATACATTTATGTATTTATGAGTCTAAATCTGACTAAGGAGACTTTCTGGGAAGATAAGGCATTAGTACGAAAAACCGGAGTTCAAATCTTGAATCTGCTTCCTACTAGCTATCAGTTCAGTTCAGTTCAGTCACTCAGTCGTGTCTGACTCTTTGGGACCCCATGAATCGCAGCACACCAGGACTCCCTGTCCATCACCAACTCCTGGAGTCTACTCAAACTCATGTCCATTGAGTCAGCGATGCCATCCAACCATCTCATCCTCTGTCGTCCCCTTCTCCTCCTGCCCCCAATCCCTCTCAGCATCAGGGTCTTTTCCAACGAGTCAACTCTTCACATGAGGTGGCCAAAGTATTGGAGTTTCAGCTTCAGCATCAGTCCTTCCAATGAATATATAGGACTGATCTCCTTTAGGATGGACTGGTTAGATTTCCTTGCAGTCCAAGGGACTCTCAAGAGTTTTCTCCAACACCACAGTTCAAAAGCATCAATTCTTTGGCGCTCAGCCTTCTTCACAGTCCAACTCTCACATCCATACAGGACCCCCGGAAAAACCATAGCCTTGACTAGACGGACCTTTGTTGGCAAAATAATGTCTCTGCTTTCTAATATGCTGTCTAGGTTGGTCATAACTTTCCTTCCAAGGAGTGAGCATCTTTTAATTTCATGGCTGCTCTTCTCCTTCACTTTCATCAAGAGGCTTTTTAGTTCCTCTTCACTTTCTGCCATAAGGGTGGTGTCATCTGCATATCTGAGGTTATTGATATTTCTCCCGGCAATCTTGATTCCAGCTTGTGCTTCTTCCAGCCCAGCGTCTCTCATGATGTACTCTGCATATAAGTTAAATAAGCAGGGTGACAATACACAGCCTTGATGTACTCCTTTTCCAATTTGGAACCAGTGTGTTGTTCCACGTCCAGTTCTAACTGTTGCTTCCTGACCTGCATACAGGTTTCTCAAGAGGCAGGTCAGGTGGTCTGATATTCCCATCTCTTTCAGAATTTTCCACAGTTTATTGTGATCCACACACAAAGTCAAAGGCTTTGCATAGTCAATAAAGCAGAAATAGATGTTTTTCTGCAACTCTCTTGCTTTCTCAATGATCCAGCAGATGTTGGCAATTTGATCTCTGGTTCCTCTGCCTTTTCTAAAACCAGATTGAACATCTGGAAGTTCACGGTTCATATATTGCTGAAGCCTGGCTTGGAGAATTTTGAGCATTACTTTACTAGCATGTGAGATGAGTGTAACTGTGTGGTAGTTTGAGCATTCTTTGGCATTGCCTTTCTTTGGGATTGGAATGAAAACTGACCTTTTCCAGTCCTGTGGCCACTGCTGAGTTTTCCAAATTTGCTGGCATACTGAGTGCAGCACTTTCACAGCATCATCTTTCAGGATTTGAAATAACCCAGCTGGAATTCCATCACCTCCACTAGTTTTGTTTGTAGTGATGCTTTCTAAGGCCCACTTGACTTCGCATTCCAGGATGTCTGGCTCTAGGTGAGTGATCACACCATCGTGATTATCTGGGTCGTGAAGATTTTTTTGTACACATCTGTGTATTCTTGCCACCTCTTCTTAATATCTTCTGCTTCTGTCAGGTCCATACCATTTCTGTCCTTCATTGAGCCCATCTTTGCATGAAATGTTCCCTTGATATCTCTAATTTTCTTGAAGAGATCTCTAGTCTTTCCCATTCTGTTGTTTTCCTCTGTTTCTTTGCATTGATCGCTGAGGAAGGCTTTCTTATCACTCCTTGCTATGCTTTGGAACTCTGCATTCAAATGGGAATATCTTTCCTTTTCTCTTTTGCTTTTTGGTTCTCTTCTTTTCACAGGTATTTGTGAAAGACAACCATTTTGCCTTTTTGCATTTCTTTTCCATGGGGATGGTCTTGATCCCTGTCTCCTGTACAATGTCATGAACCTCTGTCCATAGTTCATCAGGCACTCTGTCTATCAGATCTAATCCCTTAAATCTATTTATCACTTCAACTGTATAGTCATAAGGGATTTGATTTAGGTCATACCTGAGTGGTGTAGTGGTTTTCCCTACTTTCTTCGATTTAAGTCTAAATTTGGCAATAAGGAGTTCACGATCTGAGCCACAGTCAGCTCCCGGTCTTGTTTTTGCTGACTGTATAGAGCTTCTCCATCTTTGGCTGCAAAGAATATAATCAATCTGATTTTGGTTTTGGCCATCTGGTATTGTCCATGTGTAGAGTCTTCTCTTGTGTTGTTGGAAGAGGGTGTTTGCTATGACCAGTGCGTTATCTTGGCAGAACTATATTAGCCTTTGCCCTGCTTCATTCCATACTCCAAGGACAAATTTGCCTGTTACTCCAGGTGTTTCTTGACTTCCTACTTTTGCATTCCAGTCCCCTATAATGGAAAGGACATCTTTTTTGGGTGTTAGTTCTAAAAGGTCTTGTAGGTCTTCATGGAACCGTTCAACTTCAGCTTCTTCAGGATTACTCACTGGGGCATAGGCTTGGATTACCGTGATATTGAACGGGTTGCCTTGGAAATGAACAGAGATCATTCTGTCATTTTTGAGATTGCATCCAAGTACTGCATTTCAGACTCTTTTGTTGACCATGATGGCTACTCCATTTCTTCTAAGGGACTTTTGCCCACAGTCGTAAATATAATGGTCATATGAGTTAAATTTACCCATTCCAGTCCATTTTAGTTTGCTGATTCCTAGAATATTGATGTTCACTCTTGCTATCTCCTGTTTGACCACTTCCAATTTGCCTTGATTCATGGGCCTAACCTTCCAGGTTCCTATGCAAAATTGCTCTTTACAGCATGGGACTTTGCTTCTATCACCCGTCCCATCCACACTGGGTATTGTTTTTGCTTTGGCTCCATCCCTTCATTCTTTCTGAAGTTATTTCTCCACTGATCTCCAGTAGCATACTGGACACCTACGTATGCCCACCTACATACTGGTGAGTTGTTCTTTCAGTATCCTATCATTTTGCCTTTTCATACTGTTCATGGGGTTCTCAAGGCAAGAATACTGAAGTGGTTTGCCATTCCCTTCTCCAGTGGACCACATGCTGTCAGACCTCTCCACCATGACCTGACCGTCTTGGGTGGCCCCACACAGCATGGCTTAGTTTCATTGAGTTAGACAAGGCTGTGGTCTGTGTGATCAGATTGGCTGGTTTCTGTGATTATGGTTTCAGTGTGTCTGCCTTCTGATGCCCTCTCGCAGCACCTACCGTCTTACTTGGGTTTCCCTTACCTTGGACGTGAGGTATCTCTTCACGGCTGCTCCAGCAAAGAGCAGCCGCTGCTCCTTACCTTGGATGAGGGGTATCTCCTCACGGCCGCCCCTCCTGACCTTGAACGTGGAGTAGCTCCTCTTGGCCCTCCTGCACCCCGCTACTAGCTATGGGATTGTTTTTATCTATAACATCCACCTCTCAATGCATTGTGAGGATTAAATGGGAGAAGGCATGAAAAGAGGTTAGCTCAACTCCTGGGACACAAAATTGTTATTATTGCTATTGTTGGCAACAAGCTGTAATGCTGCTGCTGCTGCTGCTAAGTCATTTCAGTCATGTCCGGCTCTGTGCGACCCCATAGACAGAAGCCCACTAGGCTCTCCCATCCCTGGGATTCTCCAGGCAAGAACACTGGAGTGGGTTGCCATTTCCTTCTCCAATGCATGAAAGTGAAAGTGAGGTCACTCAGCCATGTCTGACTCTTTGCGACCCCATGGACTGCAGCCCACCAGGCTCCTCCGTCCATGGGATTTTCCAGGCAAGAGTACTGGAGTGGGGTGCCATTGCCTTCTCCGAGCTTTACAGTCCACCCCAAAATTTTTACAGCTTTTTTCAAACCTTAGGAGTTTATAGATAATAATCAATATAGATTTTAAAGTTCACTTTATTAGTGCTTGTTTTGAACTAGTATGAAAAATACATCTATTGTGCTTCACACTGATGCCAAATAAGGCCTGAAATGTATATATTTCATTGTCCGGTATTTCTGGATTAGAAATTGTCGTAGAAAATATTTGAGTTCAATCTGAAAAGAGTTTCCCTAGAGAGGCTGCAGTAATCTGAGAGATACCAGAATAAAATAGACGTTGAAGTACTGAGAGAAAAGGAAATTGGAAATAAACCCATGTGCATAAAATAATATTTGCATGACAAACATTAACCCTACATTTGTAGGATCATGTTAAAAGAAGATAAACGTCAATTTATTTGGAGTCGAAGTTGCCTAGGACTTAAATCAACAAATTAATATCATTGGTAAATGCTCCTTCAGCAATCTGAGGCAAAAGAAGAGTAATTGGGAAACAGTGAAGAATTATACAACTGTATTACATTTGTCTAATCTAATGAAATTGACAGATAACTATTTACCTCTGAAATTGGTTTCTGAGAAATGAAAAGAACACAGGGAACATGTATAAAAATTAAATTAGCTTTGGTTAAGAGCTTTTCAAAAGGTACTTTTATTCAGAAAGCTCAGGTACTTCTATCCTGAGCCTTGCTATTTCAGAACCACAATTTCTATCTGAAGTAACAGAGAAACCAAGCCGGATCCTGTGGGGTCCTCTGGGTAACAAAGCCCCTCTGTGTCTTCCATTTCGTGTTTGTAGAAAAGTCTTTAGTCTCCTAGGTATTCCCTGAGTTCCAAAGAGCAAATTCAAGGAGTTACTAATTAGGGAAGTGAGGGAAGATGACAAAAGTCCATCTAGTCAAAGTTATGGTTTTCCCAGTAGTCATGTATGGATGTGAGAGTTGGACGATAAAGAAATCTGAGCACCGAAGAATTGATCCTTTTGAACTGCAGTGTTGGAGAAGACTCTTGAGAGTCCATTGAACTGTAAGGAGATCAAACCAGTCCATCCTAAAGGAAATCAGTCCTGAATATTCACTGGAAGGACTGATGCTGAAGCTGAAACTCTAATACTTGGGCCACCTGATGCAAAGAACTGACTGATTGGAAAAGACCCTGATGCTGGGAAAAATTGAGGAGAAAGTAGGAGGAGAAGGGGGTGACAGAGGATGAAATGATTGTCCATCACCGACTCGATGGACATGGGTTTGAGCAAGCTCCGGGAATTGGTGATGGACAGGGAAGCCTGGTGTGCTGCAGTCCACGGGGTCTCAAAGAGTCAGACACGACTGAGCAACTGAACTGAACTGAACTGAAGTGAGGGAAGGCAGAAACAAAGGAAAAGCAAACAGGCAAGAAAAGTAATAACAGTTCAGCAATAAAACAGAATCATTGTTCCTTCCCAAGAGATCTGGCATTTGTCTTTGAGTGGTTCTGAGGGAACTAAGACCTCTACCCAGGTGGAGGTTAGTGACTAGTGACCCCAGATTGACTGGAACCAGAAGGTTGATGATTGAGTTTCCTGAAACACCACCTTTATCTCACCACCAGCTAACCAGAAGAGAGCTATGCATGTCGCAGCCCTCATCCTAGATGTTGCTTTAAAAAACCCTTCCCTGGGACTCCCCTAGTGGTCCAGTGATTGAGAATCCACCTTCCAATGCAGGGACACAGGTTCGATTCCTGGTCTGGGAAGACTCTACATGCCGCGGGGCAAGTAAGCCCATGGCCCCAACCACTGAGCCCTAGAGTCCGTGCTCTGCAACAAGAGAAGCCACGGCAATGAGAAGCCCAAGCACCACAACTAGAGAGTGGCCCCAGCTTGCTGCAGCTAGAGAAAGCCCATGCACAGCAATAAAGACCCAGCACAGCCAATAAATAAGTAAATACATTTTAAAAAAAAAAACCTTCTCTGAAAGCTATTGGAGAGTTTGGATCTTTTGACCAGGAGCTGTCTGTTCTCTTTGCTGAGCCCTGCAGTGAACATGGTACTTTCTTCCACCACAACCCAGTGTCAATAAATTGGCTTTGCTGCTCAGCAAGTGGGCAGACCCAAGTTCAGTTGGTAACAACATGATTTGGAAACAATAGAACTCAGACCTTTCAAACATTACTGTTTTCTAAAGACTTCCCTGAATGTCCTCTTGATTGTACCCTCCACTCACAGGAAAACATCTTTGGCATTTTGTCCTGACTGTCGCATCAGATCTGGAAAGACTGAAGGGAAAATATTCAGGGAAGAGCCTGGAGGTGCAGGTCTATCTCCAATTCTTGTTACCCAAGATGCTTCATTGTCTCCATGGGGTCACTGGGCAAGGACACTCCCTCCCCCGCCAGTACTGATCTAGAGTGTTCTCTGTGACTCGCAAGGACTCTTGACCACACCCTGTGAGCCACAGTTCTCTTCTCTATCACCCCAAACTAAAAAGGACTGCTTAGTTTCCATTTTCCATCCTTCACGTGTGTTTCCTCTCTGATAGAAAGGCAGTAAAGTGTAAGGCAACCCTTAAATTATGTGATTGTCCAGCTGTCTAGGGTTAGGTTAAATCTGATGTGGAGAAAACATAGTCACTTGTTTGGAGAAACAAGCCATCTCAACTTTTATCACCTCTTTCACAGACACAAAGCCTGCTCTTACCTAATCCTAGACAAATAATTATATTTCTAATATCCCAGGGTACAAACTCATTATATAAGATCCCACTCAGAAAAAGCCTTGAGGAGTCTGGGTTGGCCCAGCATCTCCTCTAAAGTATCTCTCTTCATGGGGCTCTCCTACTCTTCTGTCCTTGGCTGGTACTACAATAGTAATACCCCAGGGGACCCCAGACTGTGGAAGCTCCAGGGTTTCTCTGGGTCCCCAGGGCCTGCCATGCCTGTGATGTTATCCCTACCCAAGTGCTGGGTTGGAACACGGGGCTGGTCTTAGTGAGTGTAGAGGCAAGGGGTGACACATTAGGCAGATTCCTATGAATGGTGAACTTCAAGGAAAATGGATTTCCTCAAGGAAATCAGATAGAGAAGCTTAGAGAAAATCATTGTTCATGGATTCCCCTGCTGGTCCAGTGGTTAAGACTCTGCATCTGCACTTCCAATGAAGGGATGCAGAGGGTGTGGATTTGTTCCCTGAATGGGGAACTAAGATCTCACATGCCGTGTGGCATGGCCAAAAAGAAAAAAAACAACCTCATTATTCTGTGTTTCCTTTTCTTCAGTTGAAATGTTTTTCATGGGAATTTAGATATGCAGAGTACTTAGAGTTGGGGAGAGTAAGAATTCTACAGCTCACTGCATGTTTACACACGGACCCCATCTGTTCATTGCATTAAAGCCACACCCAGGTGTCCTAAAACTATATTCTAGAGTAGGCAGAAATCTCAACCCTTCAAACTCTCTTTGTTATTTGAGATTTACTCTGGATTCAATTTTAATTTCTGACCAGACCTGTCTTTTTGTCTTGAAAATGTCTCAGTTTAGAAATAAATCTTTAGTATCTCAGACCTGAGGTCTGTCCCTTTGAACAAAGAGGATATTCTTGAACAAATTTGCAAGAAAGCCTTTCTTACAACACCCAAATCCCCCGTGCCAAAGTGGCTTGGCTCATTAGGGAAATTTTCTGGTAAACATCCCCCAACATCTGGATATTCAAGCACTGAGGTTAATGATTTCGGTGACCCTTTGGTTGTTGTTCACCTTAATGGTTATGAAAGCCTGGAACATGTTTAAGAATCAGAAGAAGCTAAGTGCTTTTAGCGGAAATTCAGAAAACATTCAAAAGAAGAATAACACGCAGTTCCTAGAACAGCATAAGAGGGGCATGTTTTTCCAAACACAGGTCTGATATTAGGTTAGGCATTTGGTGAGATGGGAGCACAGCCCCCTGGATTCACTGATTTTTCAGCCATCCCCTGCTTACCTCCTCCTCTTGTCTCTGCCTGGTTCCCACCTCCCTGGGGCAAAGGCTGCCTAGTCTACCATCAGACTCTTAGGTGTGTTCAAGTTTGAGCATTATCAATGAGTTTACACTAATTAATATATATATTTTTTCATCCCAACTTGAGATCACTCTGGGCCTAAATGGAAATGAAAGCTATGAGGTGTTCAAGACAGTGTCAATGCTTTCACTCTATGAGATAGTCTTTGCCAACAAAAAGGAAATTCATTTAACTTCTTTCTGAAAGCATTGGATTCTCCTCCCTGCTCTGTCTCTCCCTCTCCTCTTAGTTCTTGGAGCCCTAAACAGACTTCCAGTAGCCCATTCTCTGTCTGGATTTTGTGACATCTCTCACTGACTATTAAAATAAATATTCATAAAGCACTGAAAGATTGTAAAACTGGGAGTAATAACAGCGGTGTTACAGGACTTTTCCTCATAGTGAACTTTAGGAAATCACAAATCTAGAGAATTTACATTTTTCATGCCTTGAAAATAGAAGTAAGTTTTTGATGGATAAGATAAAGGAAACTGCCATATTATACACACTTCAAAACATGTACTGCCTAAAAAAATATTTTAAGTTCACCTAGTTTTTTCTTTATTATTTAACTCAGGAAATGTTTTAACTTTCATTATAAAAATAGATTATGGTTTTATGAAGGAAAAGATATTGCTGAAATTTAGGTGTTCTCTGGGTTATTTATTTGCACCAGGCCATAATTAAGTACGAAAGTGTTAGCTGCTCAGTCATGTCCAACTCTTTGGGACCCCATTGATTGTAGAACACCAGGCTCCTCTGTCCATGGGATTCTATAGGCAAGACTATTGGAGTGGGTGTCCATTTCCTTCTTCAGGGGATCATCCTGACCCAGGGATCAAATCTGGGTCTTCTGCATTGCTGGCGAATTTTTTACCATCTGAGCCACCAGGGAAGCCAGGCCATAATTAGGTGTTCCAGAACTGGAGAGTCATCCCAGCATATTAATTAGATCAGTTAGAAAGTAAATAGTGCCAACCCTACTCAGGTTGAGTCTCAAATAATACAATCTGCCTTTAATATATAATACACGGGAGTGGGAGAGGGATGGATTAGGAGTTTGGGATTAGCAGATGCAAACTTTTATTCATAGAATGGATAAACAACAAGGTCATACTATATAGCACAGAGAACTATATTCAATATCCTGTGATAAATCATAATAGAAAAGAATATGAAAGATATATATATACATATATATATTTGTATAACTACATTATAAATCAACTATAGGGCTCCCAGGTGGTTCAATGGTAAAGAATTCACCTGTCAATGCAGAAGATGCAGGAAGCACAAGTTAGATCCCTGGGTTGGGAAGGAAAATCGCAACCCACTCCAGTGCCCTTGCCTGGAAAATCCCATGGACAGAGGAGCCTGGCAGGCTACAGTCCATAGGATCACAAAGACTAAGATACAACTGAACAACTGAGCACACATGCACACAAATCAACGACACTACAATAAAACAAATTTCTTAAACAATACATAATGCAGCAAATTATCTATCCCCAACTCTAAGTTCTTTCCTTCTCAAAATTTTTGTTATACATTTTCATCAATTTCTCCTTTTTTATTACATGTATGAGTCACCCCTATTGGGAATCATTAGGGGGAAAAGGGGTCTGAAGAACGAAAATGGGTATTCTCATGTTCTGTGGAGGTATAAACTGGTACAAAATTTCTGGAGGGCAACTGAGCAGTGTCCAACAAATGTCTTTAAAATGATCATTTTGACAGAGAAATTTCATTTGTACAGTTATAATTCAACAAAATGCAAAGGCTTAGCCACAGAATATTTAATACATTTAATACAGCATTTTTTTCTTAAAAGGAAACATATTAGTGTCAACATCAGCGTCCTACAGCAGGAGAATATATTGAGTAAATTAGCTGTAGTCCACACAACAGGATAATATGCAATCACTAGAAAATTACAGTGCAAATGGTTAGTGTTAGAGTATGATTTTCAAAAGGTTTTTAAAAAATGAACATGTCAAAAGTTTTAGTTAACTCATTACTTAACAAGGGAAAAGTAAGATATTAAAACTGGACCAAAGGGCATTTAAGAAGGTAGATATTCATGGGCAATTTAACAAAGATTTGGGTAAGAGGCAGATTAGAAACAAAATTAGTTAATATTTATTAACTATGCCAAAGCCTTTGACTGTGTGGATCACAATAAACTGTGGGAAATTCTTAAAGAGATGGGAATACCAGACCACCTGACCTGCCTTTTGAGAAACCTGTATGCAGGTCAGGAAGCAACAGTTAGAACTGGACATGGAACAACACACTGGTTCCAAATAGGAAAATGTGTACGTCAAGGCTGTATATTGTCACCCTGCTTATTTAACTTATATGCAGAGTACATCATGAGAAATGCTGGGCTAGAGGAAGCACAAGCTGGAATCAAGATTTCCAGGAGAAATATCAATAACCTCAGATATGCAGATGACACCACCCTTATGGCAGAAAGTGAAGAAGAACTAAAGAGCCTCTTGATGAAAGTGAAAGAGGAGAGTGAAAAAGTTAGCTTAAAGCTCAACATTCAGAAAAATAAGATCATGGCATCCGGTCCCATCACTTCATGGCAAATAGATGGGGAAACAGTGGAAACAGTGGCAGACTTTATTTTTCTGGGCTCCAAAATCACTGCAGATGGTGATTGCAGCCATGAAATTAAAAGATGCTTACTCCTTGGAAGAAAAGTTATGACCAACCTAGATAGCATATTAGAAAGCAGAGACATTACTTTGCCAACAAAGGTCCGTCTAGTCAAGGCTATGGTTTTTCCAGTGGTCATGTATGGATGTGAGTGCTGGACTGTGAAGAAAGCTGAGTGCTGAAGAATTGATGTTTTTGAACTGTGGTGTTGGAGAACACTCTTGAGAGTCCCTTGGACTGCAAGGAGATCCAACCAGTCCATCCTAAAGGAGATCAGTCCTGGGTGTTCACTGGAAGGATTGATGTTGAAGCTGAAACTCTAATACTTTGGCCACCTCATGTGAAGAGCTGACTCATTGGAAAAGACCCTGATGCTGGGAAAGATTGAGGGCAGGAGGAGAAGGGGACGACAGAGGATGAAATGGTTGGATGGCATCACCGACTCAATGGACATGAGTTCAAGTAAACTCTGGGAATTGGTGATGGACAGGGAAGCCTGGCGTGCTGCGGATCATGGGGTCGCAAAGAGGACACGGGGACATGAATGAGCGACTGAACTGAACTGAAGAGGACAATAAACCATAACCTTTGGGATCATCACTATCCCCACACCCACTAGACCACCAATCCAATAGAAATCTCAAGTTACATCTCAGCACAAATCTACAAGTTAACCTCTGCTGGTACAAAGTGTAAAATAGTCTACTCAGGCAATAGGAAATCAAATGTGCAATCCCAGCAATATCTTGGAAAGACACCACTGATCTCTTTTATGTATTTCTAAGTTTTAGATAATTTTTCTGATACTACCTCTAGGGCTGACATGAGAATCGCACATGTTAATACATACCAAGGACACTCTGGCACAGAGTAATCATTACCAATCATTATCGTCATCACAGCTGTACTTTTGGACTTTTGTTTATTTTTTTTTAATAGTAATAGCAGTATAGTTGCTCAGCCGTGTCCAACTCTTTGCGACCCTGTGGACTGTGGCCCGCCAGGCTCCTCGTCCATGGGATTCTCCAGGCAAGAATGCTATAGTGGGTTTACTTATAAAAAGAACAGAGATAAAGTAAACGACAGAATAGAAGTTTTCTAACGAAATCATATCCTGCATTGCAGGCAGATTCTTTACCGTCTGAGCCACCAGGGAAGCCCTGTGATTTATTGGAAGCTGAGAAAAAAAGTAATCACAGACCCAAGTCTTAGAAATAAGAGAGGGTATTAAAGCATTCTTATGTGCTGTTTCACTCTATTTGTATTTAGAACACTGTTGGCTTGGGGGTGGGGATCAACAAATTCAAGTGACAAAATTTAAAAGGTCTTGAT
Source organism: Cervus canadensis (assembly GCF_019320065.1). Classification (NCBI taxonomy): domain Eukaryota; kingdom Metazoa; phylum Chordata; class Mammalia; order Artiodactyla; family Cervidae; genus Cervus; species Cervus canadensis. The sequence goes on along the minus strand of NC_057418.1, from coordinate 5,477,779 downwards.
TTGAACATTTGGACCAAGATTGAGGCAAACCAGGCAGTGGGAGGCAGGATTCTAAGAGCTTTTTAGAATGCATATTATCAGCAGCAAAGCCAATGAATTTGAAAGCAGCTCAATGGGGGATAATGAATAAGTTTCTCCTATTAGAAAGGGCAAATGGAAATTAATTTTACAATGCCCATAATTACACTTTTAAGACATAAAATGTTACTTTCACTTGCTGTATTTAACATGTCACCACTGTTATGTTGCTTTAATAACGTTACAGCATATTGTAACAGCTTTCATGGTTTCACTTGCCACCTCAATTTTCCCAACTCTGTTTTCTTATAAAGGCTTAGGTTCCTTAGAGTCACAAATTCTTACATCCCAATGATTTCAAGAATCATCATGGTTTGGCAAATCTCATTTGTACTTCAGGGTCTGTGCAACAGATCATAGCCTCAAGAACTCTATTTTTCAATTTCAATTATAAACATTAATTGCAAAAAATAATCTTCACAGAGGGTTGGCTAAAGGTTGTGCTGTGTTGTGCTTAGTCGTGTCCGACTGCGACCCCATGGACTGCAGCCCGCCAGGCTCCTCTGTCCATGGGGATTCTCCAGGCAAGAATACTGGAGTGGGTTGCCAAGCCCTCCTCCATGGGATCTTCCCAAACTAGGGATCAAACGCAGGTCTCCTGCATTGCAGGCAGATCTTTATGTCTGAGCCCCCAGGGAAGCCCAAGAATACTGGGGTGGGTAACCTATCCCTTCTCCAGGGGATCTTTCCAACCCAGGAATTGAACTGGGGTCTCCTGCCTTGTAGGTGGAGTCTTTACCAGCTGAGGTACCAGGGAAGATCAGCTAGAGGTTAGGAAAGCTATTTACTCCAATTGCTCTGATGTTAGCAAAACAGACTCCCAAGAATCTGATCAGAGTTTGCGAACTTCTCCCTAGGAAAAGTCCACGTAAGTCCATCCACACAACATTTTATATATGATTCCAGGAGGGTTACTGAGTCACTGAAATCCCTCAGTGGGTTAGTTGAACTTATGTTAAGAACTACTCTTTGAGTTTTGTTTGCTTAATCTTTTATTACAGAAAAATTCAAACACTCACAAGAGTAGAAAAGAATAGACAGAAGAGTTTAATTAACCTCTTTGTACATTTCACTCAACACCAATAGCTATTCCTCCCCGGCCAGTTCTGTGTCCCTTGTCTCTTAATCTGCCTGTAAATCAATCTGGACCATCAGAAAACCACATATTTGAGATACATTACTGGCCTTTTCACTGCTTTCACCATGCAGCCACTAGGCATGATTAAAACTTAGGAAAACCTCGATGAATACTTAAAATGACCCCTAGAAAAAATTTGCTTTTGTACTTCTTACAAATTCTTGTTGAGGAAGTAACCCACACCTTGCCACTCCACCCCTCCCCAGAGCTCAATACTAGGACAATCTGCATTTTTCTTAAACTACTTCTTTGGGATTATTTTATCAATACCATAAAATACAATTATTTTATTAATACTAAAAAAATTATTTTATCAATACTATGAACAATACTAAGTTCACTGGTGGATATTTTAAATATTGGTTGCAATTGTAAGTGACATTTCCTTTTTATTATATTAAAATTCATTTCATATAAAGGTTGATTTTTGGTGTGATTATCATGCATTCTGCCATTTCACTGAACTTTAAAATTAATTCCTGAAATTTTTATGTCAAGTCTTTTGAGTTCTCTATGTATAAAAATGGACAATAAGTGTGTGATAATGCTATCCAAAAATAATAATGTTGAGACTTCCTTTCTAATTATTAGTCCAGTTTCATATCTTATAACATTGACCTGAAATTCCAGAATATTATTAAATAATAATTTTGATAAAGGATCATCTATTTTTTTATTTTAAAGGGAATGTTTTTGAGTTTTTAATTCATTGATTTCACATTGATATGCTTTGTCACATTTAAAAAAATGTGCCTTTCATTTTCACTTTACAAAGATTTTGCTTTATTTTATTTAAATGATAAAAATGAGGGGGTTCTCTCAAATACTTATTTGACCTACTTTGAGATAAACATATTTCATTCTTTTTTTTTTTTTTCATATTTCATTCTTAATTATTCATATTAGGTTATTTCAGAAAGCTTCCTCATATTAAATTTAACTCTCAATGTATTCCTAGAATAAATCCCATTATATATGGTAGGTCATTACTGTACAAGCCACTAAATTCTATTTGATCTTTTGTTTGTAATTTTTTGTATATATGTGTATGTGTATGAGATTCATCTATAGAATCTTATCTGTATCTATTTTATATTGGGGTTGTGCTTATCTTATAAAAATAAAGTAATATTTAATCTTTTTCTCTATTCCAAATTCCTTTTTATAGTATAGGAATTAACTGATCCTTAAAAGTAGTAAACAGTACACCAATAAATCAATTCAAGTTTAAAGTCTTTAGAAGAACATGATAGCTTTCCCAATTTATTCCATATTCATGTTTTGTGAAATTTTTTAAAAACCTTAATAAGTGGTTTTACTTCCTAACTTATTTTCGTTTTTGTTAAAATGTAAAGACATAAACTATGCCCTTAAAATGGGTGAATTTTATAGTATATAAATTATACTCCAGTTTAAAAAGTGAATTGGGATGGGGGAGGAGGAGCATAGAAGGAGAAATCAGAACTCTTTTGGATTTCCTAATACTTAAAAAATATTTAAGCCTTTACACTGAAATGCAGCTTGTTGGTGTTCAGTGATATTTTATTTTTCTTCTGGGGTTGTAAGAAGAGACAACTTGGAAGGTTGTTGTTTAAAATAGTTATAATAAATGTTTTCATAAGAATCCAATGCTATCTTGTGCTATGATAATGAAAGCAACATAGAGACTGGGATATATGGGTGTCCAAACTTCCACAGTCACTTATTAATTATTGTAGCATGGAAAAAATCCTAAATTAGGTGCCAATTCCTGGAGCTAATCCTTTTGAGTCTTTGCTACGGTGTATTATTTTAAAATCTATGGTACATGGTAAGTATTCAGTGATTGTAGATTCTATTCATTTATTCACCTAATTCTGGTGTTATATTGAGGAAGGTATTTCCAAAATATTCAGAAGGCTATCAAAGGAAATGGAAAAACCAATTGATCTCTTTGGTAAAGGCAGCGTGAATCACTCAGAAGAGCGTACCATCCTAACTTATTCTTTCCGCTGCCAAATCTGGAAAAAGAGAGTTGATGACCAGCTTGGACAGACAGCAGAATTCTGAGTAAATGTAATTACATTAGCTACGTGCCTGGTGCGGGATTTCTTATCCAGTCCCTGCTCAATCTAATGGAATCCAGGCCTCAGCCACGACTTAAAAGTGTCACTGGACAGAGTTAACAGAACATGTGGGAGACCTTTGAAGCCTTCTGAGGACCGGTCGGAAATGACCTTTAGCATCACCCAGTCACTGAGGAACTCCTGCTGCCAATTAAGTCTGGTACCTGAATCATTATAGAAAGCATATACTTAGAGTTATATTTTATAACTTAGAGTTATCATCAGACAAGATTACTTAGTTCACTGAAGAGTCCTTTTATACCTTAGTACAAATTTGGCTTGTTGCTATTGTTCAGTCACCTAGTCATGTCCAATTCTTTGCAACCCCATGGCCTGCAGCACCCCAGGCTTCCCTGTCCTTAACCATCTCGTGGCTTGCCCAAGCTCGTATCCATTGCATCGGTGATGCCATCCAACCATCTCACCCTCTGTCACCCTCTTCTCCTTCTGCCTTCAATCTTTCCCAGCATCAGGGTCTTTTCCAACAGATTCAGCTAGATTTGAGAATAAAATGAACTGAGATCAAAATTATTGGCCCAAGGCTACGGGCAAGCAGGGCCCAGCAGAGATCTGTCTCCAAAGGTAGAAGGAACGAGAATCTCTGGGAAAAGGAAAATAAGAGAGGGTGAGTAGAAAAGGAGCATCTGGCAGAAATGGGAAAAACTGTAGAACAACCATCTTTACAACTCAGTACACCTTCAACTCATCACAGGACACAGTCCCTGGGTTTGAGACTGGATAATCAATATCCATATTTTATGAAAAAGCCTACTGCCAACTTTCTGTTTATAGAGTTTTGGTCTCCAAATTAGTGGAGACTAGTACCTAACAAAGCATTATATGTTCTCAGAAGGCAAGCTACATTAGCAAGGATTCCAACTTCTCGGAGGATCACATGGATATTTCCCAACACTCCTTTCAGTGGGGCTCTGGCACAATCTCAGAGCTCTCCATTGGTTTGGTGAGTCATGTAGACTGTGCATGCAAGTTGATCACTCTGGCATCTAGGGAACATATTTCTTCGGGAATCCACTAAGAAAACCTCAGAATTCCACCTCTCCCCATGATCTGTCCAGGGCTTAAAATACAAGAGTGTGCCCCTCTACCTAAGGCCAAATCTACATGTGCTCCACATCTCGTACCTCAACTGGACCTCAACTAGCAATTCTCAGCTGGGCCTCAACTAGTATCTCAACTGGTGAGAATCCCCTTCCTTCTCTCTCCTATGTCTTCAACCTCTGCCTCTTTACTCTGTCTTTTCTCATTTGAAAACAAAAAAAGAACGTCAACCAGTTTCCTCCCCATCTAGTTCCCTCTTTCATAACCGAACTTCCCAAAATGGTACCCATTCTCATCACACCCAGGGCTTCCTCTCCTGTACGACCCTCCACCTGCCCTGCTGTGGCTGCGGTCTCACTGCTCCTCCAAAGAGAGAAGCTCCCTGGAGCTCAGCAACGTTGCTAAACCCCAATGCCAGTTTTAGATTGCATTTTACAAGTGCTGTCAGCTGCGGTCAGTCTCTCAGCCACATCCTCCATGACCCTGCCCTCGCTCTCCACATCCTAATCACAGAGGCTGCCTTCAGTTTTTCCAAATCTAGATTTCATACTTGCTGTCCTCCCTTGTGGCTCAGCTGGTAAAGAATCCACCTGCAAAGCGGGAGACCTGGCTTTGATCCCTAGGTTGGGAAGCTCCCCTGGAGAAGGGAAAGGCTACTCATTCTAGTATTCTGGCCTGGAGAATTCCATGGAACATATAGTTCATGGTGTTGCAAAGAGTCGGACATGACTGAGTGAGATTCACTTTCATATCCTTCCTTGAACTAAGCCCTCTAATAAAGGGGCTTCTCATTAACTTATGATAAGTTTCTTGTGTAACTGTTTTATTCATCCCATAACCCAGAGACCTAGCACATTAGATGTGTTCAATATATATTTGCTGAACAAATATTTTAAATTACAGCACTTTTAGCAGGAGCTTTTGGGGACCTTCCTGGTGGCTCAGTGATAAAGAACCCACCCACCATAGCAGGGGATATGGGGTCAATCCCTGGGTCAGGAAGATTCCCTGGAGAAGGAAATGGCCACCCACTTCAGTATTCTTGCCTGGAAAATTCCAAGGAGAGAGAAGCCTGGTGGTCTATAGTACGTGGGGTTGCAAAAGTCAGATATGACTTACAGAGACTAAACAAGAGCAGTTGGCAGAAGCTGTTATTCTAACAGTCTTTTTTTTTTTTTTTTCTAACAGTCTTTTTTTGAACACCTTCATTGTTCACAACTCTCCAGTTTCTGCAAACCTACCACTGTAATCACTCATGAAATCTGAGAAAAGCTAGTCTTTGAGAATCAAAAAGAGAATAGTGGTTATACATGGAAGCATAAAGTCAAAATCCCTAGAGACTATCTAGAAATACAACCCTCACCCCACACAAATGTGACTGGTCAGCTGTGGGGAGTACTAAAATCTGGAAAGGTTAACTGGATTCTATGTCTAGTGGATACCGGGTGGCAGAGTTCAAGACAGAAGGTCCACCAGGGCTGAATACCAGCACAGACGTTGCATATGCAGTTGCTTTATGTTCCCTTTGACTACTTTGATTAAAAATTTGATCAAACTTCAATCTGTATGGAAATGGAATCCCAAATATGGAATCTGCCAGGTGTCATCCATGAAACAAGATCCAGACAAGAGATCTGGCTTTTTGGTATCATTTGTTGTAACTTTTTCATCTCAAGGTTTTGCTACCAAGCTGAGCAGCATCAATTTATCTCCAGGTTTGCAGCCCTGAGCTTTCATTCTGCTTTTGTTTCACATTGCTATCTGTGTGACCTCAGGCATGTCACCACAGTGTTCCTCCACCCATTCATTCTTTCACTCATTTGCTCACGTAACAGCCCTCTTTTGAGCACTTTGCATTTGCAGGACACTGTGTTGGGTGCTGTGGATGAAGTAATAATGCATGAGATGTTGTCTAGTCCTCAACAAACTTGGAAAACAAATGAGAGAGGAAAAAGCAATTTGCATACGTGTGTGTGCTATCACTCAGTCATATCTGTCTCTTTGTGACCCCACGGACTGTAGCCCTTCAGGCTCCCCCATCCATGGATTTTTCCAGACAAGAATACTGGAGTGGGTTGCCATTTCCTACTCCAGGGGATCTTCCTGCCCTGGGGATTGAACCCATGTATCTTGCATCTCCTGCATTGGCAGGTGGATTCTTTACCACTGCACCACCTGAGAAGCCGTTTGCATATGCGTGGTCTCTCAGTCATGGCCAATTCCTCTGTTTAAGGGATTCTCCAGGCAAGGGTACTGGAGTGGGTTGCCATGTCCTTCTCCAGGGGATCTTCCTGACCCAGGGATCGAAACTGAATTTGCTGTATCTCCTGCATTCCAGGCAGATTCTTTACCCACTGTGCCATCAGGGATGGTGTATAATCCAAAGATTTGCCAGAAAAGAGTGAGACAGAAGAGAGAGAAATCCTAAGAAAGAAGGGAAAGCTACTCTCTGAAGTTTCTTCATCCTGGATGAGTGTTTATTCTCAAAGACTAGTTCATGCTGGCACTGAGACGGAAGAGTGATTAGCGAGGTTCTTGACTATGATGTAACAGAAAGAGCAGGAGACAAAGACGGACTTTCAGGGCTGCTGCACACTTATTTTGCATCCTTTAGGCCAGTCAGCCTCATACGGCTTCAGTTTCTTCTTCCATCAAACATGGTTAACAGTACTGTAACCTATTTTACAAGTATGCTGCAATATATGCAAAGTGGTCTTTAAATTTTAATGACCACATAGATGTATTATTTCACAGCACACCCTGCTTTCCCATAGGATATTGTTAGAACCAGATTCCAGATAGTCTGCTAACTACAAGTCAGGGACCACTCCTACAAGATTCTTTAGGCTGAGATTCAGGAGAGTATAATTAGTTTTTTACTTACTAAGAGGCCCTATATAAGGCACTAGAGTCTATGAGCTTCTGTCTTCATGTCTATAAAATAAAAGTAATGATACTTATGTTACTAGATTCATAGGGTTGACATGAGAATCAAGAAAAGTACTATGTTTTGGATGCCTTAAAATGGTATATAACTGTTAAATATTAAGGAACAGAAAGAAACTTGTCTGCTTTTCAAATGAGAAATATTTTAATTCTAAATCTACTCATTTTCCCTACAGTGCCAATACCCTGAGATAGCACTGTTCACATTTTGATGGCCATCCTTTCACGACTCTCTTTATGTCTATGAAGCCCCTATACATTCACACAGCCGTATAGACACACACACACAATATATCACATGAATGGACTTAACAATATATGGCTTTTAAAAAACATGGTCACCTTCTCTACAAATTGACCCCCTCCCCACAGGTTGACCCCCTCCCCAATGTACTTTCAACAGTCAACTCAAGCTGTGTCTCCTCTCTTGAGCTCCTCCTAAACACTACCTCCACAAGGCAAAATTTCTCCTTAGCCCGAGACTATGTTGATGCCACATCACGGTACCCAATGCTTTGTGGTACTTCCTTCCTTTCAAACTGTTTTATCCCTACTTCATATCCCTGGCACTTAATATAGCACCTGATACACTGTAGGTAATAAATAATCAAGGAATGAATGAGGGGATAAATAGATGAATGAACAAATGAGTGAATTGTTACCCAGGATGTACAGGACTTTTTAATTATTCCTTTATAAATTAGAAGGCAAGTCATAAAATTATTTTTATTATCTATGTCCCAATTATATAGAGAGATTTCACTAAGCATATGTAATTTTAAATTATCTATATTGTCAAATATATATAAACCCAGTAATATATTTTGCTGTTGTTTAGTCACTAAGTTGTGTCTAACTCTTTTGCGACCCCATGGACTATAGCCCGCCAGGCATCTCCGTCCATGGAATTTCCCAGAAAGAATACTGGAGTGGGTTTCCATTTCCTTCTCCAGGAGATCTTCCCAACCCTGAGATCGAACCCGCGTCTCCTGCATTGGCAGGCAGATTCTTTACCACCGAGCCACCAAAGACGTCCTCAATTATATATTAACTGAGAATAATTCCTTATGATTCTAAATCTTGTCAAGGAAAACAGTGAATCAAAGTCATTGGAGATCACCGTAACAACCTAGAGGGATGTGATGGAGAGGGAGATGGGAGGAAGTTTAAAGAGGGAAGGGACATAGGTATACCTATGGCTGATTCATATTGATGTTTGGCAGAAATCAACACAACACTGTAAAGCAATTATCCTTCAATTAAAAATTAAAAAAAAAATTTTTTTTTAGTCATTGGAGATTTCATGTGTTAAGTCTGAACAGAGGTTGTCCTAGTGATATTATAACACTTATTGATGACACTCTCACTATTCATTCCTCTCCAGGACAAAATGTGCCAGCCCAGATTGGCAGGAGGCTTTGTAATAGAAAATAGATGTACAACACTTCTAAAATTTTAACATACATGGAATCACCTATGTATCATTTGAAAATGCAGATTTTAATTGAATCAATCTGGGATAGGGTCTGAGGTTCTGCATTTCTAACATGCACCCTAGCATTATCCATTTTTCCGGTTTATGAACTACCCTTTGAGAAGCAAGGCAATAAAAAAATAAGACAACAACATTACTGTCAACTTCATTTCCAAAGACAATATCCGGAATCTTAAATCACTATGAACTTAACCACTGCCAATTGAGACCATAGTTACTGGACTTGTTTAATGAAAAGGAGGAATAAAGTATGTTTTGGCAATTAGTGTAACAAATGACCTTGAAATAACTGAACTCAAATACTTACTAGCTCACTCACCTATTTTATTTCTTTAATGGTTTCTCTGGAAGCCTAATTTAAAACCAGAAAATCCTCATAATTTAATTTTAAAGTATCATCTTTGCTACCAAACAAAACATTCTACCCAGACAAGTATATTTTCAAGATATCAAATTTAATAAAAGGTAAATAAAAGAAAATTATGTTCTATCTACATGCAGCACAAATTCCAGAGACAATGAACTCAACATTGGCATTCCAGCTCGGCAGAACATATAGATGAACCATCTCAAAGGAAAAATCTTGCCCACCTAAAGTGAAAGCAAACATTACCTAAAAAGATTACACTGAATCCATAAATCAACATGGGGAGAACAAACTTCTGAATAGTACTGAGTCTTCTAATTGATAAACATGATATATCTCTATTTATTTGAGTCTTCTTTAATTTCTTTAATGTCAATGTTTTACAGTTTTCACTGTATCAGTCTTATACATATTTTATAAAACTTATTCCTAAGCATTTTGTGTTTTTGAATGCTATTATAAATGACTTTTTAAATTTTAGTATCTAATTGTTATTGCTAATACATTAAAGATACAATTGAATTTTATATATTGGCCTTGTATCCTAGGACCTTGCCAAACTTATTAATTCTTCTAGTTTCTTAATAGATTCTAATTGAATTTCTCTATATATAAACATGCCATCTGTGAATTAAAACCATTTTAATTATTCCTTTCCCATCTGTATTACTTTTATTTTTTCTTCACCTACCATATAGGCTAGAACCCCCAGTACAAAGATGAGCAGATGTCATCTTGAGTGTGGGCTTGCTTATTTCTGGTCCTATGGGGAAAGCATTCAGTCTTTTCACCATTAAAGATGATGTTAGTGACGTCTTTTTAGTAACTGCCCTTTATAAGAAAGTTCCTGTTTTTCCTAGCTTACTGAGAAATTTTTTAATAATGCAAGTGTTGAATTTTGTCAAGTGCTTTTTCTGCATCTCTTGAAATGATCATACAGTTTCTCCCTTATTTTAACATGGTAAATTACATTGATTTCCAAATATTAAATCAACCTTTCAATTTTAATGTAAACTACACTTGGTTATACTTAATACACAAACATACACACACAGAGCTAGTTTTTATTTGCTAAGTTTTTGTTATTCTTGTGTCTGTTCATGAGGCATATTCATCTGTAGTGGTATTTTTTTTTCTCTTTGCATTTTCTTTTGTTTGGTGTCATAGTTACGCTGGCTTCATAAAATGAATTGAAAACTATTTTTATAGCAGACTAGATCCACAAACTTTCATTTTCAAAGCCATCGTATACTGCCTTTTAAGTTTAGAAACAATGGAAAAAAACTATAACTCTCAATATGTAAATATTTATTCAAAAATATTTACTGAACTTCTGTGTTTACAAAGAAAAGTCCCTGTCACTGAAGGCCTCCAAGACACCCGAGGGAGAAACAGGTGTGTTAAGCCAATGCTTGTAAGGATATGTTCAAGGTGTAACGAGAGCACAAAGAAGCAATTTTTGCTATTTGGATAGTAGCCAAACCTATACAACTCAAAACAGATCTTTCATCACAACCTTTTTGATTTCAAAACAGGGTAGCCCAGCCACAAGAAATGTGGTCAATCTGATTTTCCTATACAGTTCAAAACAGATCTTTCATTACAACCTTCCTGATTTCAAAACAGGATAACCCAGCCACAAGAAATGTAGTCAATCTGATTTTCCAACGAGATACAGACAATGATCTACTCATGTTTTAGTCTTTGATGCAGTATTTTATCTTTCTGCTATATGAAAAGCAAACCAGGGAAGGGTTTCCCAGTCTACTTGGCACAACACTGGGATAAAAATGGAAATCATTTTTCAATGTTCTGTTTGGTTATTGAACTACTCTGCTTCTTGATCACAAACATTTCATAATTTCAAACTGAAGCATTTAATACACAAATAGAGAATACAGTCAACCTCAAAGGAAATGCAATTGAAAATTAAAACTGAAAACAAATTCATGTGTAGTTATAATACATTTTAAAGAAAATCCTAGCAAGTACAGAACTGAGCTCACTGGAAAACATGAGCAATTCAAATGGCCTGACATTAACCATCTGAAGAAAGCCAGATTTCTTCATTCAAGGCTACATTTTCACATAGCCATTCTCTAGGCTCTAGTCCATCACGTGTGCTAAGTCACTTCAGTTGTGTCTGACTCTGTGTGACCCTGTGGACGACAGCCTCCTCTGTCCATGGAGATTCTTCGGGCAAGAATACTGGAGTGGGTTACCATGCCCTCTTCCAAGGGATCTTCCCAACCCAGGGATCAAACCGCATCTCTTATGTCTCCTGCATTGGCAGGCAGGTTCTTTACCACTAGCGCCACCTGGGAAGCCCAGTCTTAACACATCTCACAATATGTCTGCTTCTTTATGGGAGCATGCCACTAGAAACACAATAGCGAACCCTTTTGCAATGTACATTGTTCCCTGAAAGTCACCTCTCCCCAACTCCCACAGCACATATGAATGTGTGTGTGCATGTGTGTGTGTGTGTGTGTGTTTAGAGCTGGAAATGGACGTTGCTGCTTTTATTTACTCAGCATGTACGAACTCGATCTGCTAAATATGTTCATTTCTATGGGAATTCCAAAGCACGGTATTACTTTCCTCTGTAAATAATGGTTTCCATTATATGAAAGGGCAGAGCTCAGCAGCAGAGAAAATGCGTTGCTTATAATGGCAGTAGAAGCACGCTGATGGAAGCAGGCGATGCCCCACAGGCAGTAAAATACAAGCCGTGGCTCCTCTCACCTCTCAGAGATCCAACTCGATTATGTGTTGCACATAAATGTGCTACGCCACACAGCCTGGGCTGAATAAACTTCTGACAGTTTAGAAGGTCAGTGTTTTTCCAGGGAACAAGGAAATACACTGCTAAAGATTTATCTCATTAGCCATAGAATAAGTTCAAGTGCCCAGCCAAAAAATTTAGTTAAGCACTGAATAATTATGTTTCCATATGCAGAGACTAAGGCTGCAGGGAGGTGAATTTTCTTTCATCATGCATCTAGAGGACACATATTTGAACACAGCCCAAAATAGAAAAGGCAAACCCAAATCCATCTGCTTTAAACAGAAGAAGCTCTCCTTATATATGAAGGAAAACAGTGTTTCTGCAGTGTCTTAATTACTTCTCCATTTCTTTAAGAATGTCAAGATGCTACCCATTTAAGTCCTGCAGTAACTGAGTCTTTTTTGTCGTCTTCCTTTATCTGGTATTTAGCAAAAATAAGCATTCTTTTAAAAATAAAAAAAACATTTCTGTATTTGGTAAGTGAAAAAACTCAGTCTCCAATCGGTAGGAATCTCAAACTCATACTGTATGATTTCACGTCTGTGGCATTTTGAAAAGGCAGAAATATAATAACAGAGAACAGACACGTGATTGCCAGGGGTTTGGAGTGAAGGGAGGGTCTAAGAAGAAAGGGGTAGCTGGAAGGTATTCTTTGGGATATTAAAATCATTCAGTATCTTGGCTATGGTGGTCATTACAAGCATCTGTATGGGTAAAAACTTATAAAGTTGCATATAAAAAATGAATTTCGTGAAATTTTTAGTTGGTTTAGAAGTAATTTGAGTCCCTATTTTGTAGCAATAAGAGATTCTCCTTGCTATAATGATGCTGAGTTTTAATCAGCATCATTATAGCATTATTGTTTCACATCATTAGAATGTCATTACAGCAGTATTTTCAGTATCACTACACCATTGTTAATTCAGCCACACTCGAGCTTCTTAAGCCTCTTACCTAAAGAATTTAATCAAACTAATGGTTGTGTGAAGCATCCAATTTTCCCATTTTCCTGGGTTTCACTTGTCTCTCTCACTTCGCGGCCACCATTCTAAAATACACAACTAGCAAGATACAGACATAACAGGATATTTTTGTTATCTTACACCAAAATGGCATGCCTCACCACAATTTGTCTTAATTTTTCTTTCATTCTTCCTCCTTTGAAAGAAACACTAGAAATTGTAGTAAAATAATTACTGTTTTGTTTTTTTTTTTTGAGAAGCAGTTTGTCCTGTAACTGGTTATCAATGATGCCAGGATGGACGAACCTGGACCAAATTCTGCTGAGTGAAATGAGCCAAATGCCTGTGTGCATGTATGCTAAGTCACTTCAGTCATGTCTGACTCTTTGCGACCCCATGGACCCTCAGGCTCCTCTGTCCATGAGATTCTCCAGGCAAGAATGCTGGAGTGGGCTGCTATGCCCTCCTCCAGGGGATCTTCCAGACCCAGGGAATTGAACCTGAGTCTCTTACAACTCCTGCACTGGCAGGCGGGTCCTTACCACTAGCATCCCTGGGAAGCCCGCAATGAGCCAATGGAGAAAGACAAATACTGGATGGTGTCACTTCTGTGTGGAGTCTGTTTTTTAAGCTGATTTTATGGAAATGAAGAGTAGAATGGTAGTAGCCAGGGGCTGAGGAAGAAGGAAGCAAGGAGATGTAAATCAAAGGATACAAACTTGCAGTTACAAGATGAATAAATCCTGAGGATCAAATGTACAGGATGGTGATTACAGTTAATAATACTGTATTATATACTTGACATTTGATCAGACTAGATCTTAAGCATTCTCACACAAAAAAGCTAAACATGTGAACTGAGGGATACGCTAATTTTCTTGATCTTGGTCATCATTCCACAATGTATGTGTATTCAAATCACCACATTATACACTTTAATTACAGTCATCAATTATTTCTCAATAAAGTTGGAAAAAATAAAATAAAACCAACATTTTGGCAACCTTGATCTTTTCCAGACAGGAACTGCCAGGGGGATATGTAGGGACATAACTTTAGACTACTAGAAGCCACGGCAGAGTTTGGTCACATCTCTTAGCGCAGGTGTTCGGAAGAAGCTGTTTGTACTAAAAGTTTCTGCAGGAGTCAGCAGGCCCTCCCCACCGGGAGGAGCATAAGGTTTAAAGCACAGCTTGCTCCAAACACTTCCTCCTCACAAAACCCTTTTTACCCCTTTCTTGAGTTCTTGACCTCGCTGAGGGGTCTGGGTGTGTCTCCCTTTGTGTATACATCCTTCTTCTGTATCTAGCTTCCCAGTGCCTCAGTGGAAATGAGCGCAGAGAGAGAAAAACTCCAACATCCTGTTATGTGGCCAAACCTAAGGCTTATCCCAAGAACGGGGCCACTGGGAGCAGAAAAACAAGAACTGTGAAACCGGCCCTTTGCTTCTCTTTCTCTTTTGGTTGTAGCCTCCCACTAATTACAAGGTCTCACTGAAAAGGAGGGCAACAGATTCTAGAGAGAGGAATAAATACACCTATATCAATACGCTGTGTATCATTCCAACATAGACATTTTTGCATACCGAGCACCCAGCTCAATATTTGGCCCAGAGAAAACGTTCAGAGAGTAAGTGAATGCATGAGTGAATGGGGTGAGTTTTGTGAGTAAGGCAATCTTTAGGCAGTAATTTCTTACAGCTGCAATGCAATGAATTGTGTGATATCTGAATAGATTAGTTTTATTTTAAAATAGCATTTAAGATTTTATTTATAAGAATAAGGTGGGAGGGGGGTTCAGGATGAGGAACACATGTAAATCCATGGCTGATTCAGGTCAATGTATGGCAAAAACCACTACAATATTGTAAAGTAATTAGCCTCCAACTAATAAAAAAATTAAAAAAAAGAATAAATGTTTAATATAGATTGTAAAATTATTAAAATTTCTATTATTCTTGCCTGGAGAATGTCACGGACAAAGGAGTCTGGCAGGCTACAGTCCAAGGAGTCGCAAAGAGTTGAATACAACTTAGCAACTTAACAAGAATAGATGGCAAAATTACTAAAATGCACAAATTAGGAAGTAATTTCACTTGCAATCCCACTTAGAACTTATCACTGTTATATTTTAAAGCATTTATAAACATATTATGTTTATTTTTAAAAACAAAAATACCATAAATTATATAATACTGAACAAAATTATATAACACGAAATCCATACAGCCCCAAAAGGGAACATCGTCTCTGGATGCTATTGCTTTTTTTAAAAGCACAATTTAGCTCAAGTTTGCTGTTGTGTTTCAGTTTGACTTGTAGGTCCTACACTAGTGAGCTTTTGCTATAATACTGCTGCGTAACAAAAAAAGCAGGTGGCATAGAGCAACAGGCATCTGGTTCTCACCTGTCTGCAGGGGCGGGTCTGCTACTCACGATTGCACTTGGCAGGGCCTGGCTCCAGGCTGCAGGTCTGGTTCAGGTTTGCTCCACAAGTCTCCAAATTTCAAGCCTTTGCCTGCTTCATATTCACATACATCCCATTAGCCAAAGCAAGTCACATGGCCAAGTAAGGTATCATCAGTAGAGCAGAGAAATACACTCTGCCTTTGGTGAGATTCACTGTCAAGTCATGTGAAACAGGCAGTCACATGGGAAGGATACAGGGAAGGAGAAGAACTGGAAGCAATAATCTACCCCAGGCCTAGCCATTCTTGTTTATATCACTCCCTCCTAATTAGCTCTAGGATATTCACTGATTTTGGGAGGGTAATACTTCTCTATGGTAAACAACAACTACAACAGCTATTTAGCATAAACATTAAAGACACATTCTGAATGCACTCAAGACTAGTAATTTCTCTTAAAACATAAAGTTTGAATTCTCCACAATTTATCACTAATGTATTCATTCTCTTGTGTCTGTTTATTATATTCCTTTGATTTGAATGCTCCACTGAACTTTTCTCTGTGTTTCCGTGTGTGACACTTAACTCAGGAAGCCACTCTTCT
Organism: Cervus canadensis; assembly: GCF_019320065.1. Lineage (NCBI taxonomy): Eukaryota > Metazoa > Chordata > Mammalia > Artiodactyla > Cervidae > Cervus > Cervus canadensis. Next base: position 5,461,830 of record NC_057418.1, on the reverse strand, counting down.
CCAGGTTTCAGTAGAGCCCTACTGAACAATGCTTGGGAACAATGCTTTCCCATTCTATTAGCTGAAATCTATCTACCATATCTGCTCGGGGAAAATTAATATTTTTGGTATATTAAAACATTTGCATATTTCAAACATATCTCTGAGATATGTTAGATTAAAATATCTTTACATCTGCTTATTATAAACCTTTGCTCTTCAGCATACTATGTAAAATGTTTATTTTTGAATAAAATAAATGAGAAATAGCCCTTTTATTGTAGCAATATGTTAATCAGGCCACATAGCTTTCAGTTTGGAGGTCATCTCTTTTTATTCTCTAAGTGAGCCAAAGAATCATAATGGTGATTCAAGGATGGTGTCCTTATCATCACAGTTGACGCTTTCACCATTTTCCTCATGCAGCAACTAGGTGTTCGATCCAGGTCACTTAAAACAGGCAGGTGGCTTCACTGTCTTGCCTCTACCCAGGAATGTAATAGTGTACACAGCCCCAGTGAGCACATCCTTTTTAAGACCTAAATGACCTCTGAGAGCATGTGCATGACAGGAAGCATGTGACCTCTTTTTGCTGCTAGGAAAGCACAGCGTGTTCCCCAAGTGGGGGTCATCGCCCTCATCTGGAGTGGACTGGAGACCTGTGCGGGGATGTTTAGTTGTCACAGTAACTGGAGTCTGCCATGGACATTCAGCCCCTGGGGGTCAGGAACGGCAACTTCTTACATCACAAACAGCCATCTCACGCTAGCAGAGATGTCCAATTCAAAATGCCAAGTCGTGCCCTGTGTTGAAATGCTGACTTAGTGGAGTGTGGCCTGCATCAGTCAGGACTTTTAGTTGCAAACAGCAGAATCAGTTTAGCTAGTTTAAGTGGAAAGGGAACTTTATAGAGAAGGTTATTCAGTAACTCACAGAATCCCCAGAATGTCCAGAGAATCAGGCTGGGTGGCCACGTAGCAGGAAAGATGCCTCATTCCACTGTCAGATGTTCCAGGGGAACACTCCTGCCTCTCCCCTCTACCAGCATGTGACACCTACGCAGGGCGCAGGATCCCCAAAAAGCGACTCTACCCCTGCACCATGCAGGGTCTCTCTCGTGTGGTGGAGCCCAAGGCTTATGGCTGAACCCCAGTGATAAAGGAGACTGCGGAGAGTTCCTGGCCTCTACTGCAGACCTCTCCTGGGAGCAGTGGGGGCCGCAAGGTACGGGGGTCCTCAAACAAGGAAGGGTGTTCAGAAGATGCCGTGCAGTCATGAGCTGCGAGAAATGCCCACAAATCCATCAAAAGCCCTCATCACGTCCTCTTCTAGGAAGACATTTCCCAGGCTCGGACCTGATAAAAGTAACCTCCAAAACTGCCTTCCAGAATCTTAAAAAGATATACTTAGTCTCTCCCACTGCTGCATGTGCATTCTGCTTTCCCTACCTCAATCAGCATAGCAGATAATTCTTGGATTGGTGTGTACATATCACTTCTGTTTCTTTCCTCAGCACTGTAATTCCTATCCAACTGTAAGTCTCTTTGTTTTTTTGTCCTCTCACCTTCATTCTTAGATATATTATGTGAGCATTTACCAAAAAACTTAAATATGGGGCAAGATAATATATTTGTGGTTAAAAAGGCAAAAAAAAAAAAAAAAAAAGAAGTAAGTGTTCTTTGGTTCAAAGACATAACCATGGTGATTTTGTGCTCATGTGGTTTTTGGCAGCGGCATGGGGAGTACTTGGAAATGTCGCACCCATTTACTATATAGTTACCCAAGAACAAGCATGCTGTACAGTGAAGCAGCTTAAATGGACGAGACTGCAAACAAAGATGGGTCAAAGAATTTTACATATAGATATACAGGGCAGTGTCTTAGAAGAGTGGGCTTTCAGAAATCATTTGAACCACTAAAGGGGAAGCAACGTTATGTTTCCCAAAAACAATGAATCAATTTCTCAGTTTTAGTGTATCTATCTTTGATGCTTTGATAGAACTTCATAACCTTTCAATGTGTATTGCAGTTTACATTTTAAAATCATTCCAAATTGCCTGAATTTATCAGTTACATTTAATGACTGCAAATAAGTAGTTTTGAGGACATTACACAAGAGATGATAATAGCACTACCTTCCTTCGGCTCTCAAATTACCTTATAAACAAGCTTTCTTATCCCCAAAATAGTGTTCCAGGAAAGAACTGTTGTGAATTTTAAATTCACTGACTGAAGACCGAGTTGCTCTAATATTCATTTTTACTGTGAATGAATCATCTAGGGGTCTGTCTTATTAAGAATGTGTACTGCCATCAAATTCATGTAAGGACTTATAAACTATTTTTTAAAGTACACTGGGTTTCTTTCTTTTTTATATGAATACCTGGAAAAGTTGGAATTCAGGAATGCATCCACAATTTGTTTAAAGATAAAACTGATGCTAGGTTTGGAGATATTATAGGTTTGTTTTGAGCATATAATGAAATAAATTTTTAATTTGTTGTATAACATGGTAACTGGTTTATGAATTGGTGATCAACTATAGAGGTGCAAACGTATTAGTCTTATGTCTGAAGGGACATCTAGAATATGAAATCAAAACTGTTTTAATTATCTCCTTATGGGAACATCTGGCTGCTGAGATGACACGCAGAAGCACATTGGGGTTTTAGAGGGAACAGTTTGAATCTTAAGTATGCGCTAGCTATAACTAGTATATTTCAAAGGTCTGAAGTTTAGAATGAAAAGTAGAGTAATACAACAATCATCTAAGATGCTACTCTTGCTATTGTTCAGTCGCCCAGTTGCGTCTGACTCTGTGACCTCATGGACTGCAACACCCCAGTTCTCCCTGCCCCTCACCATCTCCCAGAGTTTGCCCAAGTTCATGTCCATTGCATCAGTGATGCCATCCAGCCATCTCATCCTCTGATGCCCTCTTCTCCTTCTGCCCTCAATCATTCCCAGCATCAGGGACCTCCAATGAGTCAGCTGTTCTCATCAGGTGACCAAAATACTGAAGCTTCAGCTTCAGCATCAGTCTTTCCAATGAGTGTTCAGTGGTTTCCTTTAAGATTGACCGGTTCGATCTCCCTGCTGTCCAAGGGACTCTCAGGAGTCTTCTCCAGCACCACAGTTCAAAAGCGTCAATTCCTTGGCACTCTGTCTTTTTTACCATCCAGTTCTCACAACCACATGTGACCACTGGAAAGACCGTAGCCTTGACTATACAGACCTTTGTTGGCAGAGTAATGTCTCTGCTTTTCAACACACAGTCTATGTTTGTCGCGGCTATCTATGCTATAAATGAGACCAAGTTCAAAGCTAGCAGAATCTTGTCCTGCTGTTGAAAATATTATTTTTTTTGACATTTTTAGAAGTATTCATATAGGGTCTACTATTTTACCAGAGACAGAAAATGTTGGAATCTGGTCATAAAAGTAAATTTGTGCCTACATGATGCTGACAAAGCCTTCTAGAAATTGCAGTCTCTTGTTGACAACAGATGTACTAGAATGGCCTAAGCAAGAAGGTCTCACATGTGGGTAGCTGGTTGAGACATGGCATCAGCATGAATACCATCAAAATAAAGTCACAAAGAGACTAGGATCCCTGGAAATCACCTAGCACCAAACTGTTTCAATTCATAAAAGGGAACTGGTTTGTTTAGAATCACCTTTGGTAAGATTCAGGTCTAGAGACCACAGTCTGCCTCCTGGACAAACTGACACGCTTTCACCAACCACGAAGCCCCCTTGTCAGAAGACAAGGCTATGTAACATACTACACCAGTCGAGGACAACACAGTCTGTCTTGGTGACCCAACAGACGATTTTCTCCAGTTCTGACTAAATGGGGAAAAAGTCATTTTGAATATTTCCCATCACAAACTTTAATTTTTGCAAATTAATGTCATACTTAGATAGTTTTTAATGGAAACAAGAAGATTTATTTTATTGTACACTTTTCATTGTCTTTGTAACCCTGATTAAATGAAAAATTCACTAGTAATATTATATTATTATAATCTTTAATCCCTAAACTAAATACCTGGGTTTTTCCCTCCAGTTCCATCACATCAGCTGACCACTCTCCTATGTTCACAGAACTTGACGGCTGCAAGGGAGATGATTTAGTCAAAAGAAAATGACTTCCCTTTGTTCCACATTCTTAACTTATGAAATGACTTGTACGCAGTGGAGAGAGGAACTGCTGCGTTGCGGAAACCGCGTGGCTTTGAAGTAGAATAGACCCAAGTCTAAATTGAGCCCTACCTTTTATTAGCTTTATAAATAGCCATTTAACCATTTAGAGGCCCACTTTCCTAACTTCCTAATCTGTAAAACTGTACTAGTAACTTCCTAACAGGGTCACTGAAGGGAAGAATGTAATAATGTGCCTAAATCACTTGGCTTGCGGCCAGGTATGTAACACCTGGGAGGTATGATGCTTAATTTAAAAAACAGTAAGTTGTGTAGTAAGTCATGTAACTCCAGATTGCAAAAAGGATACTTTTTTAGCTTTTCAAATTGTTGGGAAGTGTTGAAGTAGCTCCTTGAGGATAAAGAGATCTATAGATATGCTATAAGACGTGCTGTTTCTCTTAAAATACTAATAACTTAGCAAGCTGTTTCTCCTAAAATACTTTTAACAGGTTATTGAACAGTGGATGTTGAGATGGGGCCCCAGGTCTGAGCACAGGTCCAACTGCCTAGCAACAGTGTGGCCTGGATAAAGCACTTTATCTCATGACTGTTTCCTCTCTTAAAGAACAAGGCAAGCTCCCAAATATCTTTGCTTCGCATCTCTAGGATTGACTCAAGGAAGTCGTTTACATACAATAAAACCTCCACCCTCAGAGAGGCTCACGGTAAGAAGCACCCAGGTCTCTACATCTGGATGCACATGCTCTCTTCATTACCCAGTGTGCGCAGTTTATGAGATGCTACTGAGATTTTCTTTGCCTTTAACGTTCTGTTGATATTCTCTGTGAAGCTGACGGATCTGAAGTGATTTAAAAGTCTAAGGTTAAAGGTGCTCTGACAACTGTGCTATCTTGGCAAGTAGGATAAGAACACAAAAGTTAAGAGACACTGAACAAGGACCTACTGTATTGCACAGGGAACTCTGCTCAATGTTACGTAACAACCTAAGTGAGAAAAGAATTTGAAAAAGAATAGGCACATGGATACGTACAACTGAATTTCTCTTACGGTACACCCGAAACTATCACAACATTGTTATTCAACTATATCTAATACAAAATAGTTTTAAAAAACACTGAAACCATCAGAGTCCCTATTTCTGACTTCACTATATTCAGATTCTAAGAAGAAAAAAAATAAATGAAGAAAGACAACAAGGGAAAACAATACATTTATTAAGAGGCATGAAAATGCATAAACTCACTTATAAATAAATGTAATATAATTTACCCAGTGAAAAAATAGCAAAAATCCATGAGTAAACTGGATTTTATCTTTGAAATGATTACATATTTGATCTCTAATAATTTCCCCCTCCATCATGATCTGTCAGTAGCAGCAACTTTACAATGATTATAGAAAAAGCTGTTACCAGTGATTATCATATAGGAAGGAAAATTTTAAAGAATATTCTTTAAAAATGAACCAGTGCAAGCAAATTCAGATTATACGGGATACAATAAGACATGGGCTAGCTTATCTTCAGAAAAGTAGAAAATAAAAACCCCAAACATTCAGTAAGAAATGAAAAAGCAAACTATATTTCAATCATTGAAAAATAATACATATGAAATTATAAAACATTCTTAACCAGTGACTGCAATAATTACATTTATAAATGTTCATTCAAGTACTAGTGATCAATAAACATTCAAAGTCTCATTAAAAGTAACACTAGATATAGATACATGTGAACAATGCTTCTTTTGACTGAACAACAACCCAAGTCATATCAACAGGAAACAAATGACCCTTAAAATAATGGGTTTTATTTTGTTTTTTTTAGTAAATGATTTTTCACAGTCTGTATATTTTATCTGTGAGGACTCAAGGAACATCTCACAACAGCTAAATTAAGAAGTCTCTTCTATAAAACGAATCTTGATATTACAGAGATAAACATTCTAAAACACAAGTTTAGCTTAAAAATAACAGTGCAGAATTCAGTTTTCTTTGGAAAGAAATTTTCTTTCCAAAGCAACCTTACCAAATGTTGGTTTGCTGTTGTGCAAACTATCAGAATACTTCTTTAGTATTCACCAAAGAGTTACTTAATGAGCTGAAAAGATTTCATAAACTCTAGTACTATGGCAGCAATGTAGAGTTTATGTTAAAGTTGTGCTGAAATCCACATCGTTTCCTTGATTACTGTTGTTAATGAATCTTCCTTCAAAGAGCTCCCTCCTGATTTTGGCCTGAATCTCAGGCTTTAATAAAAGTGCTTTTATCTCTTTCACTTTGGACTGCAGACCCATCCTCTCTCGACGCAAAGCTTCATTAATTAAGTCCCGGATTCCAATAGGTTTTGGGCCTATGGGAAAAAAATTATATGATACATTTCACGTACAAATGCCAATGAAAAAACATTAAATATGGCATACTGACTTATCAAAAGAAGGTTAAAAAGAAACCTCTAAAATGCTGCCCACGTTTTATAGAAAAGGTTGCATTTCACCAAAATATATCATTTACAAGAATCAAATTTACTGTAAGTAATGCATAGGAACAACACACATAGGACAAACGTGAAACACTGTGGACCAACTTATGGATAATAATTTCAACAGTGATCATTTCAATCGTAGCACTTGTTAGCTCTGTGTGTGTTCTGGCCTCAGATAAGGTAGTGAAATGCCCTGCTAAGCAACCGAAGTGGCAGTACTCCATCTCCGTCAAGGCCTCTTCTGTGGTCTTTCAGTTGAGTCCACCCGGCATAACCCACAGCCACTCCCCCCAGCCACGGCTGGGGCAAGTGAAACCCGGGCCACGCTTCCTTCGTAAACTGATTTCCTCTGAGAGTCCCAGTTCTCCATTTCTCTTCTGTTGTGCTTCAGAAATGCAAACACATCAATCAGGAAAAGTATTAGGCAATCTTCACAGACTGGACAAGACACTTAGACAGCACAATGCAATGAGTCCCTTGACTCGGCAGAGGCGGGCAGGGGTGCTTCTCCCGGGGCAGCGGGGTCCTGCCTGCATGTGGGTCTCACTTCCTGTCGTCACTGTCGGTGCCATTCCTATCAGCCTCTTCAGCTTTCACAGAGCTCCCATCCCCTGGCTTGTTTTTGTTCTGTGTTTCTTCCAGATACTGCTGGACAGCCTTCAGCACTGCGTTCTCCACCAGCCTCTTGCTGAGCCTTACCAGCTCAGCATCATCGGGCTCACCTCCATTCTTATCACCTACATTCCACAACAGAGAAGAGAGGTCACTGAGATCGTATTGCCATAGAAACCCGGCATGCAGGGGCCAGCTAGTTCAGTGAGTTACAAGGAGCAAGTGTCCTTCAATCTGGTAAATTGGATCTATAAATTCAAGAATACTGACTTGGCTTTTCATCTGGTACTTGCAGACTGCCTGTCCCTGAAGACTTCAGGTTGAAAAGCTGTTCATTAGCCCCAATCTAAAAATACTCTACCTAGCAATGCTGGATGTTCCCCAGTTCTACATGGGATTTTTGTTTTTCTTTCATCCAAGGCTGATCATTACTACAAAGTCCATGTACCCACCACCGGGAGACTCAGACATGTGAAATCACCAGCAAGATGTATCTGTTCATACTTCACCACTATCAAATGTTAGGTAACCGAGATTTCCCAGCACCCATGATCAGTGATTTTATAACACTTGGCCTGGAAAGTTGTTAACAAAGTCTCAGCACTACCGTGAAGACACAGGTGGTTACTACTGCTAGGAACTAGTTTAAAATAAGCATGTTAAACTAGTATTTTTTTTTTAATTTCAGAATTATCACTGCAATTTAAAAATAGGAAACTCTTACAGAAGAATTAGGATTATGACAGTAAATTACTAGATGTTAGTATTTGATGGCCATTTTGCTTCCCTGCTAGTGACGATCAAGGTTTAATTATCTTCTCATATTTCTGTAAAAGAGCTGGTTCTCATCTGCTCGAATGCTGCACATTTTGCACTCACTCTCCTTCCTGTCTCCCTTAACTGAGTAAAAGAAAAAAACTAGAGGCTCACCTCTCAGGCCCATACAGTCCTTCATTTCCTTCCACTGAACCGTGGACCCAGAAAGGCAGATGAGTGACAGCAGCAAAGACATCTAAGCACCTAAGTACATTAAGTAAACGCTAACAGATCTCAAGGGAGTGATAGACGTCAATGTAATAAGAGTAGGGGATTTTAGCACTCTACTTTCAACAATGGATAGATCATTCAGACAGAACATCAATAAGAAAACATTGGACTTGAACTACACTTGAGGCCAAATGGACCCAAGAGACATATAAAGAACATTCCATCCAACAGCACCAGAATATACATTCTTCTCAAGCACATATGAAACATTCTCCAGGATAGACTGTTAGGTCACAAAACGAGTCTCAGCAAATTTTTAAAAACTGAAATCAAACTAAGTATCTTTTCTGACTACAGTGGTATAAAACTAGACATCAATAGCAAGAGGAAAACTGGAAAGTTCACAAATATGTAGAAATTAAACAAACACTCATGAACAACCAACGAATCAAAGATGAAATCAAAAGAGAAATTAAAAACATATATTTTGAAACAAACAAAAATGGAAACACAAGATACCAAACCTTATGATCCAGCAAAAGCAGAGCTAGAAGGGAAGTTTATGGTAATAAATGCCTGCATTAAGAAAAAAGAATAATCTCAAGTAATCAACCTAACTTGATATCTCAAGGAGCTAGAAAAATAAGAACAAACTAAGCCCAAAGTTAACAGAAAGAACATTAAAATCAGAGCAGAAATAAATGAAATAGCGAATAGAAAAACAGTAGAAAAGATCAATGGAACAGAGGGCTGTCTTTTTGAAAAGATAAAACAAAAAAGAAGAGATATTTAAATAGACTTAGGAAGATAAAGAGAATTCAAAACTATAAATGAAAGCAGAAACATTGTAACTGATACCACAGAAATTTTAAAAAATGTCATAAGAGACTACTATGAACAATTGTAGGCCACAAATCAGACAATCTAGAAACATACAACCTTCCACAGACCAATAACAAATTTAAGATTACATCAGTAATCAAAAACCTCCAACAAAGAAAAGCCCAGGACGGTCTGGGTTTATGGCTAAATTTTACCAAACATTTAAAGAAGAAGAATTAATAACAATTCTCAAACCCTGCCAGAAAGAAAAAAATAAACTAAAGAGGATATAACACTTCCAAACTCTTTTATGAGATCAACATTACCCTGATACCAAAGTCACATAAGGATACTATAAGGGGAAAAAAAAATAAGGGCAGGCAAATATCTTCATGAATTTGGATGCAAAAAACTCAACAAAATACTAGCAAACCAAATTCAACAGTATGTTAAAAGGATCATACACCACAATCAAGGGATATTTATCCCTGAGATATAAAAGTGGCTCAACATATGCAAATAAATCAATGTGATATACCACATTAACAACATGAAGGTTAAAAATCACATAATCATTTCAATACATGGTAAAAAAAAAAACAAAAAACCCACATGACAAAATTCAACATCCCTTTGTGACAAAAACTCTCAACAAACTCGATATGGAGGAACATGTATGTGCATGCCAAGTTGCTTCAGCTGTGCCCGACTCTTTGTGATCCAATGGACTATAGCCTGCCAGGCTCCTCTGTCCATGGGATTCTCTAGGCAGGAATACTGGAGTGGGTTGCCTTGCCCTCCCCCAGGGGAATCTTCCTGACCCAGGGATTGAACCCAGGGTTTTTTTTAACGGCTCCTGCACTGGCAGGCGGGGCTCTTTACCACTAGCGCCACCTGGGAAGCCCATGGAGGAACATACCTCAACATAATAAAGGCCATAGATGACAAACCCACCACATTCAATGGTGAAAGTTTGAAAGCCTTCCTTCCAAAATCAGAAACAAGGCAAGAGTGCCTACCCTCACCACTCTTATTCCACATAGTAATGGAAGAACAAGGAAGAGCAATCAGGCAAGAAAAAGAAAAAGAAAAAAAGAAAAAAAAGACATCCACATCAGAAAGAAAAACACCTCTGTTTGCTGACAGTATAATCTTGTGTACAGAAAATACTAAAAATTACTAAACCTAATAAGTGAATTCAGTAAAGTTTACAGATAAAAAATCAACATACAAAAATCAGCTGCATTTCTATACAGGAAAACAAACTATCTGAAAAAGAAATTTTAAAAATAATACCATTTAAAATAGCATCAGAAACAATGAAATATTAAGGAATAAATTTAACCAAGGAAGTGAAATGTCTATGTACTAAAAAACTGTAAGACTGATCAAAGAAAATGAAGACACAAATAAATGAAAAAAAAAATCCCATATATATGGATAGGAAGAGTGAATATCGTTAATATGTCCATACTACCAAAAGCCATCTATAGATTCAATGCAATCTTTATCAAAATTACAATGGCATTTATTTACAGAAATTTTAAAAAATTCTAAAATTCATATGAAAACACAGAAGATCCCAGATGGCCAAAGCCATCATGAGAAAGAACAAAGCTGGAAACATCACACTTTCTGATTTTAAAACAGTATGGCAGTGGCAGAAAAACAGACAGACCAATGGGATGGAGTTAAGAGCCCAGAAATAAACTCACACATATACGGTCAACTAGTATTTGACAATGGCAATGATATAAGAATACATAATGGGGAAAGGACAGTCTCTTTAATAAGTAGTGTTGGAAAACCTGGATATCCACATGCCAAAAAAAAAAAAAAAAAGAAATTTGACCCCTATCTTACATCATTCATAAACATTAACTCAAAATGAATTTAGGACTGAAGTGTAAGACCTGAAACCATTAACACTCCCAGAAGAAAACACAGGAGAAAAGCTCCTTGACATTGGTTTTAGCAATGATTGTTTTTGAATATGACATCAGAAAAACAAGTGACAAAAGCAGAAATCAACAAGTGGGACTAAATCAAACTAAAAAGCTTGTGCACAACAAAGGAAGCGATCAACAAAATGAAGAGCCAGCACAGAACAGGAGAAAATATTTGCAAATCACCTGTCTGATTTCATGTTCAAAACGTCATGACAAAAATACAAACAATCCTATTAAAAAGTGGGCAGAGAATCTGAATATTTTTCCAACGAAGACATGCAAGTGGCCAACAAGTACAGGAAAAGATGTTCTAATCATTGGGAAAGGCAAATCAAAACCACAGGGAGGCACCACTTCACGCATGTCAGAATGGTTATTATGAAAAAACAGAAAATAACAAATGCTGGTGAGGATGCAGAGAAAAGGGAACCCTTGCACACTACTGGTAGAAACGTGAATTGATGCAGCTATTATGGAAAACAGTATGAAGTTTCCTAAAAAAATTAAAAATAAAATTATCACATGATCCAGCAATCCCACTTCTGGGTATATATCTGAAGAAAATGAAATCACTATCTCGAAGAGGTATCTGTGCTCCAATGTTCACTGTAATGTATTTCACGATAGCGAGAAACGGGAACAACCCAAGAGTCCATCAACAGGTGAACGGATAAAGAAAATGTGGTGTGTATCCTTTAAAAAGAAAGAAATCCTGCCATTCGTGACATGGATAAACCTTGAGGCCTTATGTTAAGTGAAATAAGTCAGAGAAAGACAAATGTTGCATGACCTCACTTACCTATGGAATAAAAACACTGAACTGATAGAAACAGAGAGTAGAATGGAGGTTGCCCTTCACTCCAGCGGGGAGTGAGGCAGGGAAATATGCTGGTCAAAGGGAACAAACTTTCAAATATAAGATGAATAAGTTCTGACGATCTAATGTACAGCATTGTGACTATAGGTAACAATACTGTATGCTAAACTTGAAACGTGCTACGAGAATAGAGTTTTAACGTTCTCAACATAAAAACAAAACTATAATTATGTGAAGCGAAAGATGTGTTAACTAATCTTGTTGTAGAAAACATTTCACTCTATTTATAGATATAGATAAGTATCAAATCATCACCAGGGAACACCTTAAATTTTCATAATGTTATATGTCAATTATATCTCAATTAAGCCGGAAAAAAAAGAAAGTAATTAGAATCCTCACACAGTAAATGTCAGCTCAGTTTTTGGAATAACATCCATGACCTCCAGAAGCCAAAAGCCCAATGTTACACTTACAACCTCGGGTCTGGGTCAGGCAGACACAAAGGGTGTGAGCAGGAAGATGGACATTATTTTCTATCCTCACATGTAATAGGGATTGGAATACAAAAGCATATATGCCAAGAGTAAGAACTGGCTCCTAAACCCTCCTTCTGAGCCCCACCACTTCTATTTAACACATGTCCAATTGGCCTTCTATTTAACAAGGCCAATTACGCTGATACCATCATTCCCAGCAACATCCAAGCAGAAGAGAGATGGGTTACAGGCCCATCTGGACATGCTACCAGTAAGGGCCTTAGCAACTGCTGCCTCCTCAAAAGTGACAATATGGCACCCCAGAGCTAGGCTAAAAAGTTCCTAGATAGAATATTTGCAGGAATTGAGTGAGCTTCAACTCAGTGATATCTACACAGAACTTACTAAACATAAATATGTCAAGATATTATTAAAAGAAAGATAAAGAAATTATTATTAATGCAGCATTATTAATACAACATTTGGGAGCAAGAACTGTGGGGCTGGAGAAGACTCTTAAGAGTTCCTTGGACTGCAAGGAGATCAAATCAGTCCATCCTAAAGGAAATCAATTCTGAACATTCATTGGAAGGATTGATACTGAAGCTGAAACTCCAATACTTTGGCCACCTGATGCAAAGAGCTGACTCATGAGAAAAGACCCTGATGCTGGGAAAGACTGAAGGCAGGAGAAGAAGGGGACGACAGAGGATGAGATGGTTGGATGGCATCACCGACTCGACGGACATGAGTTTGAGCAAGCTCTGGGAGATGGTGAAGGACAGGGAGGCCTGGCGTGCTGCAGTCCATGAGGTCGCAAAGAGTCGGACACGGCTGAGCGACTGACCAACAACAACAGTAAGACTGTTTTTATTAGTAAGAATGAATGAGTACATCGCCTAATATTTAAAGGATTCTGCCAATCTTATAACACAGTGTTAATACTGTGTAGATACCTCCAGGTGTGTTACCTGGAACTATTTTATAGTGGCTCTTCAAATTTGAGAGGAAACCAAACTTTAAGTGAAGGAGTACTCCTTAAGTACCCTTCAACACACTGTAAATGACTCTCCACATCTGCCACCCTGTTTGTGCTCCGCATTTAGGCCAGAGAATGCATTCCTGGGGCTCTTTCTGATCCCAGGCAGCTCTAAGATAACATCACTCATCACAACTGATACATGATCAATAAGATAACAGCACTGGACTGGAATCTAATCATAACTCAGTCTCCAAGATGCCTCTCAGGTCAAAAAGATCTGTGATTTCTCTCAGCCCCCAATGAAGTGTCCCTGTTATTTTAAATATTAAGAAATTTAAAACAGAAAAATCTTCCCATAATACGTTAGTTTTCCCTTCTGATTTTCCTTTTTTTGTTTATGCTTTTACTATTACACTATCCAAGTCAACCAAGCTCAAAACACGAATGTCAGCATCTTTAACTCCTTCCTCTTCCTCATCAATCCACTTCATCACCAAGCCTTATCCATGGGCTTTTTACAACTTCTCCCTTCTTCAATGTATCTAGTATAACACCTCTAGATTCCTATTTCTAAAACATCCCTTTTTACACTCCATTGTCTCTACAGGAAAATTTAAACTTGCCATCTAAAGCTTTTCAAAATCTACCTTTGGTGACCACCCACCCCTGCCACACTTCCACTGATAGCTTGCAGCATCTCCTCAGGAATGTCTTCACAATCCCTTTTCTCTAGGCAGTCCTTCCTGTCTCAATAACTAAATCCCCTACTTTACAAAGCCTTCCTTGGCTAACCCAGCCAAAAGGGATGAACTTCCACTGGATTACAAAAAACTCTAACTGCATGTAAAATACATGGTTGCTTGGTCATTCATTCAACAAGGGTGCATAGAGGACTTACTATATACCTGGCTATTTTAGCCTATGGTGATACGGGAGAGAGACAACACTAAGTCCCACTGATTTTCCTTTTTAAATTTCATTACAAATTATGAGCATCACTTATCAATGTACTTACTCCCCAACTACTGATTCAGCTATCTGCTCTGCTAAAGACACATCTTGAGCACAGAGAGCATGTCCTCCTTTTCTGTCATCTCTTGCTCTGCTACTCCACGGCACAGTTTATTGAATGCAATAAAAGTTCAATAAATATCTGTCAGTCAAGAGAATAGTTGATTAAAGTCCTCGCAGGCAGTAGCAAAACTTTTTAAGTGTTCCTATTTTCCAATAAGGATAGCACGCAGTGGCCAGAAATTTAAACTTAATATTAAATTTAAATTGAGTGCAGAGAACTCCATTAATCCAAATATCCATGTGAAAAATCGCTACCCTCTCCACTTGATGAACTTGGTCAGTCTGCCAAAATATCCAGTCAATAGGTCAAATATTAACAATCTACAATAACAAACTAATTAACCAATTGACAAAAAATACATTTATAAATGAATCTTCCAGATCTATCCTGGATCCCTAACTCACCTAGGATTTCCACAAAGCATCCTCAGACTATCAATATTAGCCCAGGGAAGAGGCTATCAGAAGGCTCATCACAAGAGGGTAAGAATACAGTGATTCAAGAAGTGTGTATCTTCATTCCCGTGAGACCTTATTTGTGTTTCCACTTTTAGGTTCTTAATTCAGATTAATCAGAAGAGGCATTTTAGGAATAAAGTTATGCTATGTTCTTATTCTGCCTACTACTTGAGTAAAGGTATCTGTCTCCCACAGAGCCCTCTAGGATAAATGACTGCATTCATTTCCCCTGAAGCCTAGTTAACAACGGGAGTTCAATGTGTCACTGCAAGGTATACGATCTATCATTTGATATTCCAGCACAGGGGCTTCCCTGCTGGCTCAGCAGTAAAGAACCCACCTTCAATGTGGGAGACGAGGGTTTGATCTCTGAGCTGGTAAGATCTCCTGGAGAAGGAAATGGCAACCCACT
This sequence comes from Cervus canadensis, assembly GCF_019320065.1. Taxonomy (NCBI): domain Eukaryota; kingdom Metazoa; phylum Chordata; class Mammalia; order Artiodactyla; family Cervidae; genus Cervus; species Cervus canadensis. The sequence goes on along the minus strand of NC_057418.1, from coordinate 5,446,610 downwards.
CCAGTATTCTTGCCTGGGCAATCCCCTCGACAGAGGAGCCTGGCGGGCTACAGTCCATGGGGTTGCCAATGAGTCTAAACAACACCACCAACATTTTCCAACAGAAGTACACACAAAATATATTACCAATGTATGCAGCAACCTTTCAACAAAAATATTCTTTCTAGTTCTACCTAGGTTATTTACTACCATACCTATTTAAAATGACAGATTAATCTTTGTCTTTGACACTGTTTGTTTTTTTTTTAGAAATCCTCCCCCTGAATATCTTTAATTGACTTCTTAGGAGAATTCTAAAAATATAATGGAAAGGTAATAAGAAATGCTATCAAGTCCACCAAACACAATACTTCCCCTAAAAGAACAGACTTAAGAAACTTTTCAATAAACTTGAAGTAAGCAATTCCACTCTCCATAAGAGTTGCAACACCATTAGTCCATGGTATACACCCAAGATTTAGTTTTTGAAATTCTGGCAACAAGTCAGCACTTAAATAAAATTTATTTTTGTGATTACAAAAAAGAAAATAAGTGACCTCCTTTGTGGCAGCAAGGAGAGTAGCAATTATACCTACTGGGATAATTTAAGGTCAGTATTAATGTAGGTCAACTGTTTTTATGTGTGAGTTGACCCAATAATTCCTTACCTGATATCACATGAAGGGCTCCAGAAACGATCACTACCCTCCACCCACTGCCAAAATCTAGGTACCTGTTTGTTATGATAAGAATAAGTCATGCTAATAGATTATTTCTTTAAAGACCCAAAAAAATCTTCATTACAACATCATGTAAGACCTAAGGCAGAGAATGCAACTACATTAAAAGTTCTAATTTTTTCCAATTTGCAGCATAATGTATCCTCCTTAGAAGCAAATTTCTTTTTATTAGCTGAGCTTACCTTTTCTTTCACCTACCTAGACTAAAAGAAACACTAAATATAGGTCCACAGGCTATTCAAAAAGTTGAGGTGGAGATCTGAAAGAGACACGTCCACCCCAATGTTCATCGCAGCACTGTTTATAATAGCCAGGCCATGGAAGCAACCTAGATGCCCATCAGCAGACGAATGGATAAGGAAGCTGTGGTACATATACACCATGGAATATTACTCAGCCATTAAAAAGAATTCATTTGAATCAGTTCTAATGAGATAGATGAAACTGGAGCCCATTATACAGAGTGAAGTAAGCCAGAAAGATAAAGACCATTACAGCATACTAACACATATATATGGAATTTAGAAAGATGGTAACGATAACCCTATATGCAAAACAGAAAAAGAGACACAGAAGTACAGCACAGACTTTTGGACTCTGGGAGAAGGCGAGGGTGGGATGTTTTGAGAGAACAGCATCGAAACATGTATATTATCTAGGGTGAAACAGATCACCAGCCCAGGCTGGATGACTGAGACAAGTGCTCGGGCCTGGTGCACTGGGAAGATCCAGAGGAATCGGGTAGAGAGGGAGGTGGGAGGGGGGATCGGGATGGGGAACACATGTAAATCCATGGCTGATTCATGTCAATGTATGACAAAAACCACTACAATATTGTAAAGTAATTAGCCTCCAACTAATAAAAATAAATAAAAAAAAAAAGTTGAGGTGGCATACTTAGCTTCCTCGTACACCACTTGCAACTCTTCTGAGATGATGAGGGACAGGTCAAGAATTGTCCCCAAGTGCACATTTAAACTGACACTGTCCTCAGATCCCTCTGTGCCAACACTGTGGAAAACAGAGTTGCTGCAACGAAAGTTCCCCTTCTTTTGTCAAATACCAAAGCTCTCCACCCCCAGCACACACAGCAGAAAATTTTAGAATTAAAACACCAAAACCAGAGTTTAACTCTTTTCTAGAATATTAAGTCCAGAGAGGAAAGAACCATGCCTTTGTAAATTTTATTCTGAAATCAGTAGTACAGAATAAATTTTAAAATCATGATATTTATGTACAAAAGGACAACCCCTGCAGCTTCTGGAGACCACTACACTCCATTTTTACACTCAACCACTACACTGAGACCAGTACACTCAACATTTTTAAGCTGGAGGGGTGGGGGTGGATTGCAATTAGGCTAAAAATCAATGGTCGCCTTGAGGGGAACCTAAGAAGAGATAAGGTCCAACAGGCAGCTGACTGGGTGGAGGCAAGTGGCCCCAGCCAAAGCTGTCATGATGACTAAGGGTTCTGAGCCCCTTGAATCTTTGGTTAGCATAGCTGGCACCTCCAGAGTCTTTCCTTCCCTCCACTGTTCCCCAAGTCACTGCCTAAAGCCTCTTCACCCCCCCCTGTAGGAAACTCCACATCCCATGGCTTGGGAAGATTTCTGTGACTTGTATCTCAAGACTGCCCGTCACACGGCCGTATGACAGATGAGACAAGACAGAAGCACTGGATGTTTGTAGGCTAAACAGTCTACCAAAGAACTCTTTCCAGACACACACAATAGCCTTTTAGATAGACTTCTTTTTCGTCTGTAACATCAGTTTTCTGAGTCCATACTATGATCCACACTGTTCTCTACACAATTCCTGCTGTAACTCTCTTACTGGAAACCTAGATAATATGATAGAACTATCATTAGTGATGTGGCAGAACTCCTCATATGCGTGTAAGGAGGAAAAAACATGACATATATGTGAGTTTGAAATCCAGTTCTGCCATTTTCTATCTGCACAGCCTTGCTCATAATCTCTCCAAACTTAAATTTCCCATGAGTGGGACACGCCTGAGGCTAAAACTCCTTGTACCGCTGTTGTGAACACAAGAGGTGAGGTATGGAACGTGCCTAACACTGTGTCTGTAACATAGTAGGCTCTCAAAATATAATTATGTATTTTTAATACATGTGTTATGTTTAAATTTGAGTTCAATTTATTTTAAGAAGAATGGTCTCAATACCTACTAAATACCAATCATCAATCTACTCAGACACCTTACTAAGTGCTTGCTACGTGCCGTTACTAAGTATTTAACAAGAAATACAATACAGTCTCTACCCACACATAAGTCGGCCTGCTGCTAACTCGCTTCAGTCGTGTCCGACTCTGTGCGACCCCATAGATGGCAGGCCACCAGGCTCCCCTGTCCCTGGGATTCTCCAGGCAAGAACACTGGAATGGGTTGCCATTTCCTTCTCCAATGCATGAAAGTGAAAAGTGAAAGTGAAGTCGCTCAGTCGTGTCCGACTCCTAGCGACCCCATGGACTGCAGCCCACCAGGCTCCTCTGTCCATGGGATTTTCCAGGCAAGAGTACTGGAGTGGGCTGCCGTTGCCTTCTCCTAAGTCAGCCTAGAGGATGACTAATAAACAATGACTGCAAGACAACAGAGCATGTTCAAGGTCCAAAGGAGCTGGAGAGGGATGACAAGTTACTAGGCTTCACAGAGGAGGTATGTCAACTTGAGCAGGCGTTTATAGGCGCAAGGTAAGGGAGGCAGGAAGGTCTCAGAACAAAGGCACGAGTGTGGACACAGATGGGAATGCACGATGCACTTGGGGAACGGGAGGCACTTCAGAGAGCCATCAGTGGGGTGGGGGTGGCACGGGGGAAGGCCACAGAGCAGGGACGGATGAGGGCTCTACGGACCACGCGGTGGAGTCTCAGTGCGTTCTATAGGCAGTAGGCAACCCCTGAAGGGTGTTAAGCAGAGCACATTTCAGAAAACTCACTGTGATGGATCGTGTGGGATACAGAAGGAGGACTGGAGAGGGGCAAAATAAAGACAAGTTTTTGCAACAGACAAGAAGAGAAACAATGAGGACCTGAACTGTGGTAAATGCAACAGGAAACAAAGGGACACACTAGAGAGAGAAGAAATAGGAATTAAACCCCTCTGTGGCCGATTTAATCAGCAGAGAGCGTTAAGGAAAGAGAAAGGGGAGTGCAAAATACACATCTATATAAAGACATATAAGTAATATACAGAGAGAGAAATCATGGGCCAAATGTTGGAAATGCAATAAAAACCATAACCTTAAAACCAAGAAGCTCAGAAAATATCAAGTACAAGAAATGTGAAGAAAATCACACCAAGGAACATGATGATCAAACTGCTGAAAACCAATATTAAAAGAAAATCATAAAAGCAGCCAAAGGAAAAAGGATACATTTTACAGAGGAACAAAGACCAGAATGATAGCAGATCCACACATCAGAAACCATGCAAGCCAAAAGACGTTAGCACAACATCTTTACTGAAAGGAAAAGGAAACCCAGAATTCTTTATCTGGACACACTGTCTCTTAAAAGTGAGGGTGAAAGACTTTTTCAAACATGTAAATGCTAAATTAATCCATCATCAGCCAACTAGCACTAGAAGAAGTGTTACAGGAAAAACTTAAGGCAGGAGGGAAATGCGACCAGATGGAAATTTGGATCTATTCAAAAGATGAGAACTAAAACCTGTACATATACAGATAAAAATAAAAAGCATTCTCTCATTCTTAATGTCCTTAAAAGACATAACTATTTTAAATGGAGTTTATAAAATACATAGAAATAAAGTATATGGTAACAATAGCACAAAGACTAAGAGAGAATATGGAAATGATTGTCATAAGGTGCTTATGTTAAATGTGATAAGAAAAAATAATATTATTTGAAGGCAAACCATCTTAAGGATATATGTTTTAAAACCCAAGAGCAACTACTAAAGTAAAAATAAAAAAGCATAACTAATAAACTAATAATAAACCTAAGATGAAATCCTAATACCTTTTAATATAAAATAACAGTAAAAGAGAAGAAAAAGGAACAAAAAGCAGAGGAGACAAGTAGGAAACAACAAGCAAAGTGGGTGATTTAAACTCACCCATATTGATAATCATATAAAATAGAAGATGCTCTAAATACAGCAGTAAAAAGTCAGAGATTGTTCATTTGGATAAGAAAACATGAATCAACTATGATGTCAACAAAAAATTTACTTCAAATATACAGAAACAGAAAGGTTAAAGGTAAAAGGATGCAAAAGGATGTACCATGCTAATGCTCATCCAAAGAAAGCTAGAGAATCAATACCAGACAAGGTAGTTGTCAGAAAAAAAGGATGTTATCTGCCAGAAAGAGGGACATTTTATAATTATAATGGAGTCAAGTTTATCAATAGGATATAAACATCATAAATGTGTATGCGCCTAATAACAACAGCTTCAGAGTACCTGAAGCAAAAACCAACAGAACTAAAAGTGTAACAGATAATCCACAATTACAGTTTGAGATTTCAAGACCACTTCTATAGTTGATGGAACAAGGAGGGAAAAATTCAACAGAAACAGAGAAGACTTGAATGCTAGTAACCAAATCCACCTAACTATCCACAGATAATTATAGAACACTTCACCCAACAATAGCAACAAACACATTCTTCTCTGATGTACAGAAAACAGTTATAAAAGGATATCAAATTCTGAGTCATAGAACAAGGCTCAACAAATTTTAAATTACTGAATTCATCCAGTGCATGTAGTTAAAATACAATGGTGTCAAATAAGAAATTAATAACAACAAGATACCTTTAAAAGATGTTTTAAAGTCAACTGTATTTCTATATATTAGTCATAACAACTAGAAACTGAAATTCAAAAATATCATTTTTAATAGCATAACATGAGAGACAGGGACAATTCAACAAAGTGTATGAAACACCTAAATGCTAATAACTGCAACATTTCCTGAAAGAAATGAAATAAGATCTAAATAGAGAGATAAACTACACTCATTTTTCAAAAGACTCAATATCTTTCGGAGGTCAATTCTCCATCAACTGCTCTGTAAATGCAAAAACTACAGAGTTCTGCAATCCAAACCCCACCAGCCCTTTTCATAGAAATTGATGAGTTCTAAAATGTATATGAATATGTAAAGAAATTAGGGCAGCTGAAACAATTTTGTAAAAAAGAACAAAGTTGGAAAACTTATACTACCTGATTTTAAGACTCATATAAAGCTACAGAAATAGAGACAATGTGGTATTGGCCTAAAGACAACCATATAGATTAATGAAACAAAACACAATCCAGAAACAGATCTACACACATGTGGCCAACTGATTTTCAACAAAGGCACCAAGACAGGTCAACACTGAGAGAATAATCTTTTTAAGAAATGGTGTTTAGAATGATGGTCTATATAAAAAAAGAACCTCAAACCTTATCTCATACTATATATAAAAATGAACTCAAAATGGATAGCAGACTTACTGTAAGAGCTAAAACTATAAAATGTCTAGAAGAAAATATAGAACTTCTCAGTGACCTTGGATTAGGCAAAGATTTTTAACCAGGAGATGAAAACCATGTATTCCCTAAAAAGGATAAATCATCAAAATGTAAAACTTTTGCTTTTCTTAAGACACTGTTAAGGCAAAGCAAATCACAGCCTGGAAGAAAGTATTTGCAATATATATATACATAATATATATATACAGAAAGTTCATTCAGAATACAAAAATAATTCCAACAACTTAGTAAGACAAAATAAAATTAAAAATGACCCAAAAGAATTGAAATGTTACTTTCCAAGTGATATACAGATGGCAAATAAACATATGAAAAGATACTCAACATTATTAGCCATTCAGCTCAGTTCAGTTCAGTCGCTCAGTCATGTCCAACTCTTTGCATCCCCATGAACCGCAGCATGCCAGGCCTCCCTATCCATCACCAACTCCCGGAGTTTACTCAAACCCATGTCCATCGAGTTGGTAATGCCATCCAACCATCTCATCCTCTGTCGTCCCCTTCTCCTCCTGCCCTCAATCTTTCCCAGCATCAGGGTCTTTTCCAGTGAGTCAACTCTTCCCATGAGGTGGCCAAAGTAATGGAGTTTCAGCTTCAGCATCAGTCCTTCCAATGAACACCCAGGACTGATCTCCTTTAGGATGGACTGGTTGCATCTCCTTGCAGTCCAAGGGACTCTCAAGAGTCTTCTCCAACACCACAGTTCAAAAGCATCAATTCTGCGGCGCTCAGCTTTCTTCACAGTCCAACTCTCACATCCATACATGACCACTGGAAAAACTATAGCCTTGACTAGACAGACCTTTGTTGGCAAAGTAACGTCTCTGCTTTCTAATATGCTATCTAGGTTGGTTATAACTTTCTGGAAAATGCAAATTAAAGTCACAATGAAATACTACTACTCATCCACTAAAATTAAAATTTAAAAGATAAACAATATCAAGTGTTGGTGAGGATTTGAAGCAAGTGGAACTCCTGCTGCTAGTGGGAATGCAAAAATGGCATAGTCAGCTTGTAAAAAGTTTGGAAATTTCAAATAAAAGTTTATCTTATGAAAGTTGGCCATACTCTTACCATGCAACCCTGCAAATTTATTCCTCGCTAGAAGTGAAAATGAGTGATATGAAAGCATATGCTCACATGAAAATCTACACATGAATGTTTATAGTAGCTTTATTCACAAATGCCCCAAACTAGAAACAATGGAAACACCTTCAACTGGTGAATGGATCAATAAGCTGTGGTATATCCACCCAATGGACTAGTATTCAGCAGTACAAAGGAATGAATACTGATGCATGCCGCAGCACAGATGAATCTAAGGTGCATTAATGCTAAGTGAAAGAGGCTGGAGTCAAAAGGCTGCATACTGCCTGATCTCATCTCTGTGACACTGTGAGAAAGGGAAAACCGTCAGTACTGAAACAGACCAGTGGTTTCCAGGGGCTGGGGATGAGGACAGGAGTTACAGAGGGGCCCGAGAACACAGGAAGGGTAATGCAACTCTCCCCACTGTTGACTGTGGGGGTAGTTATATGATTCTATGTGTTGATGAAAACTCACAGAACTATACACACAAAAAAGTGATTTTTTATGTATGCAAATTATACCTCAATTAATAAAATACGAATGAGAACAAGTTCCTCCCCACGATGAGGGACTATTGAGGGGTTTATTCCACAAGTGAACTCACGGAATGGACCGGCGCCCCGTCACTCTTTGCAGTTAGCATGAAGTGAGTAATAAGGATGACTTCTCAGCTCTTCTAAGAGTCACATCTCAACTATGACACCTGTGCTCTCTCCAGGCTGCAGGCTTCGGAGTCTCAGGTGCTCTCTTTCTGAATCATGTTTTTTTCCCTCCTGCTCAATATCAAAATTTGAAAATCATTTCCGGAGAAAGAAACTGGGGTAGTTTCTGAGCGTGAATAAACCCAAATCATTCTCACTCTCCTCTTTGGTGTATCAGACACGTATCATTTGCACCAATATGTTCAAAGACTGCAAACTAAATTGCTACCCAGGACTTGATTGACAAGTGATTATCGTCACTGCTGTTGAAATCTATTTCCAAGGGGTACTCTGCTCTCAGCGGTTTGTTTCGCTCACTTGTCTTGCCTTGTGTTGTCTGTAGGTGTCTATCAGCTGTTCCGTATCATAAATTGCTCCCTATTAAATAGAAACTGTGGTTGTTTCCTCCTGAATTTTGATTCCTGTATTTGCTCAGGTGGAAATATAAGGAGTTCCCTATACCCCCTGATGGTCTGCTCAGGACCACTCTATGTCATTTTGTACAAAGCTGATTGAGGAGTGCAGTCTGAGCACTGATAAAGAAGCAGACCTTCCAAACCCAAGTCCTGGTGCAAAGAAGCCTCAACTTCTTTGGCTATCACTGGAAAGTGATTCTCATGCCAAAGAAGAAATGAACATGTTTCAAACACATACGGAGCATAAATTTTCAAATAATCATGCTCTTATCTGGGAGAGAAACAAGAAGGCTAGAAAATGAGCACTGCTTTGAATCTTAAAATTATTATGTTTATGTTATTCATTATCTTTTATTTGGGCTTTCCTGTAGGTTCAGAGGCTAAGGAATCTGCCTGCAATGCAGGAGATACAGGTTTGATCCCTGGGTTGGGCAGATCCCCTGGAGAAGGGAATGGCAACCCACTCCAGTATTTTTGCCTGGAGAATTCCATGTACAGAGGAGTCTGGTGGGCTACAGTCCATGGGGTCGCAAAGAGTCGGACACAACTGAGCAAATAACACCACATAAAATTTAAAGATACGACTAACTAGAATTAATTTTCATGTGTTTGACCAACACATCTGCCCATGATAAACTAAACTTTTCTTTCCTAGGCTGATCTTCCAGGGTAGCAGCAGATTCAAGAAGAAATAAAGGTCACTTTCCTGTTTTGAAGGCAGTGTTCACCAATGTAATCAGCAGCATAAATGTTGCCATCAATCTAACTGGTGAAATAAATAATAATTGTAGATATCACCTCACCTCTTTTGTAAGCAATAAGGACACACCCAGATCAAGAGCTTCCACAGGCTGAGAAAAACCCCCAGGTACCAGGTCACTAACAGCAACAGCAGGAATATATCCTTCTATCTGTCTAGGTAACACTTCGCCCTTTCCAAAGTGCTTTCAGAAACATTCTTTTATTTGGTCCTCAAAGAAATCTCATGAGGTAAAACAAGTGTTTTTTCCATTATTACAAGCAAGAACATGGAGATACAAGAGCTAGATAAAAGGCCTACCAATACCATGTAGAAGTGCTGACAATCCACAGCTCCCACTTGAAATCAGAAAGATGAGTTGATACACGACACCCACCCCCCAGCAGATTCTCCACAACACAACCAGGGTGCAGGCTCGTCCTGGAGAAACGAAGGTATACGTGTGAGAAATACTGTATCATATCACAACTGGTTGACTGGAAAACAAGGATTCAGAAGGTTTCGATAGCAGATTGAAATTTTTAATTTTTTTTTTTAACTTTTAGACTAAATAATGGATGTTGGGGCTTCACTGGTGGCTGAGCGGTAAAGAATCCACCTGCCAATTCCAAAGACATGGGTTCGATCCCTGGGTTGGGAAGATCCCCTGCAAAAAGAAATGGCAACCCACTCCAGTATTCTTGTCTGGAAAATTCCATTGACAGAGGAGCCTGATGGGCTATAGTCCATGGGATTGCAAAGCAGTCGGACACAAGTTAGCAACTGAACAACAACAACAATGGATGTTGATGAGTGGAGTGCAATCCCTTCCTTGCACGTTCCTGCCTTCTTTCCCCCCTCTCTCCTCTCCCCTTCCGTCCATCTTTCCAGCCACAGTCATTGAGCACCCTGTGTTTGTGATAAGCAATGTTGCGATGAACACAGAAATGAATCCAGCATGGACCCTGTCTTCAGGAAACCTGCAGCAGAGCAGAGGTAGAAGCTATGTGTTAATAAACATGGGGACTTCAGAACACAGTCTCGTGGGTGGTGACGGAGGAAGAGACAGATGTGGGGAAGGATGAGGCTGAGAATGTGTGCGGGAGGGACCACGGAGGCTCCTGCAGGGCATGCTATGGAATCTGCTCAGCTCTTGTTTCCAGAGCATCTACTCTGATCAAACTATACTTCTCAATTCTGACATACACAGAAATTACTATGGCTGGTCTTCAAGGAATTGCTTATTTCAACCCATGAGGTATGATGGTAAAGAAAATCAGATTTTTACAACCCCACTAATGCTTCAAAATGCAAGCTTGGGTCTGAGAACATTTCTATTATTTTATAGGAAAACATCAGCTATGCCACTAACTAGTGATTTTGCTTCATTTTGTTTTAGGCTTGATGCAAATAACCAGTCATTAAGCTTAGCGAGAGGGACAAAACCTAGGCTTAACTACGACATGATCAAGAGCACCATGCGTGCTATGTCACTTCAGTCGTGTCCGGCTCTTTACGACCCCATGGACTGTAGCCCGCCAGACTCCTCTGTCCATGGAATTCTCCAGGCAAGAATACTGGAGTGGGTTACCATTTCCTCCTCCAAGGAATCGTCCCGACCCAGGGATCACACCGACCCAGGGATCTAATGCACCCTGCACTGTCTCCTGCATTGGCAGGCGGGTTCTCCACCACTAACGCCACCTGGGAAGTCTTAATACCATAAATACTTGAAATATCACACACAGCTTGAAAGAAATCAGATTTTTTAAAAGGATTCAAAACCTAGCTCTGTTTAACTCAGCTAACTGCCCAATCTTAAAGCAAATGCTTTTGGTATGATCATGTAGAGTGTGTTTCATGCTAAAAATTTTTCCATCTAATGATTCAACTAGCCAACACAGAAAGTGGAGTAAATTGCCTCTGTTGTCTTTCTTTCATGGCTCCCAGAACCTAATTTTCAAAGTCTGACCAAGGAAATCCAGATGCACAGGATGATGTATTTGGCTTATAAGCACTGGGAAAACTGTGGACTGAGTCTAATGGCTGTTATTCCAGCAACGCTGCTGGGTCAAACAGAGCATTTCCAGGCCAAAGAAAACGTGAAGACGAGATGGTTAACCGTTAAAACAAAATCAAGAGAAAACTGACAATTCACGGTTGTCCTTGGCCATCTTCTGGGTGTATAATGAAAACAAAGAAGCAGAGCACAGATTCAAGCACCGAGTTCTGAGCAAAAAGAACGATTGCCCCACTGTGAAATGGGGCAAGTCATTCTGCTCTGCTGTCCCCACAGAACTTCAGAGGGGCTCTGAGGGGGATAGAGTGAGCCTCCAGAGAGGTGTGGGGTGCCAAAGGCATGCATTGCCACTGCTCCCCCTGCCCCATCAGAATAGTTCTGACCACCCCCGCTCACCTGAGCCCCACAGCCCTCGCCTGTGCGGCCAACTGTCCATCACGCATAGTCTTGTTATATTTTTTAAAAAATGAAGCTTAGTGAACTCATAAATTGATTGCTTCAACCTCAGAAATAATGGCTGAGAAAAGTAAATATAAAAGCATATCCTAAAGGTAATTGAGGATATACTTTTCTCAGTGACCTAAGACTCTGAATTTACTAGAGGCTTCCAAAAAGACAAAAATCAAATGATTTAAGTTCTCTTTGGTGATATCTACTACTCATCAAGTTCTCTGACTGTGTAACTTCATACTATAGGAAGTTAAACGAGCAGGTGCACTTGTTGAGTGATGGCTGGTGGTCTGTAAGGGAAAATTCATTTCTTCCAGCGGTGGAGGTGTGCTTCGCAAGCTCTTGATGTCTAGATGGGGAAGAACTGCTCCCAATCAAAGGAGTTTCAGGAATTGGGTAGAAAGATACACACGGTACAGAGGTGGACAAAAGGCAATCACTGGACTCCCTCTCCAGCTCCCACAAAGGCAAGCTTGATGCTCCTGGGGAAGCCAGGCACCAAAAAGGTGCTTAGAAGAAGGAGACCAGAGATGATCTCCACGACATCACCACTCCTCTCTGAGGGTGAAAGCAGAGCTGCCCCCACCACCACTGCTTAGAGTCTCCTCCCAGGAGGTGAGAGGCTGAAGAGCCAAGTTCTGCATCACCAGCTTCTTCTAAGACCTAGTAAAGTCCTGTATAATGAGTCCCGAGACTCTGCATACTTAATGTTTCCATGACATGGCTGCAATAACTGTAGTTATGAATCCTTTTAATAACAGTAATAACAAAAACCCTAACATTAATTGCCTATTACGTGCCTGGCTTTTTTCCTCACATTGTTACTATTTCCTCAATAGCTCATATTGTAGCTATTTCCTCAATAGCTTACTATTGTTATTGCTATTTTACCCCCACTCTGAACACAAAGGATCAGAAAAGCCATGAGACTTGACCAAGTCTACACAACTAAAGAATGACAAGTTTGTGACTCAAACCACACTTCTGCCATTACACCTCCACGCTTCTTTATGTCTGAAAGTGAAAGTGTTAGTCACTCAGTCATGTCCTGCTCTCTGTGACCCCAGGGACTATAGACCACCAGGCTCCACTGTCCATGGGATTCTCCAGGCAAGAATACTGGAGTGGGTAGCCATTCCCCTCCAGGGGATCTTCTCAACCCGGGGATCAAACCTGGGTCTCTCATGTTGCAGGCAAATTCTTTGCTGTCTGAGCCACCAGGAAAGTCCCCCTGTCTAGCAGCTAGAAATTGTTCCTATGATATGTTCTATGATATTTTTAGCTCTAAAAATGAGCCTTCCAACCAGAAAATACTTAGAATGCTTCCCTTTTAGTTACAGGGTCAGAACACCTGGACTGGAATTCTCACTTCTCCATTCACTCGCTCTTTATCCCTGTGAAACTTGCTTAAGCCCTCTAAGAGTCATTTCCTTTATTTATAAACCAGGAATAACAGTAGTGCTGTACCAGAATAAAGGGCTGTGAAAATTAAATGAGATAATAATACAAAGTACTTAGCACCATCCTCCCTTCAGCACAGTGCTCCCCTTGCAGTATTCAATAAAATTAGCTACAATTATAGTTTTGATTTAAATGAAATCAATACTACACCCCTCCTTCAATTTATCAGGCTGTAAGGCTATTTGTTTATGAGCTCCCTGCTGAGGGCTCTATAAGCAAATATGATGTGAGCAACCTATTCACTTTATACAATTGGAATGACTGCAAATAAGAAAGGTATGCATCATTCTATATAGCTTACATTCATATTCTTTTGCAACTAAATAACATTCCTTCTTAAGAAAAGGGCTACTGCTCATGGATCTGATAAAAAGCCTTCAAGCAGACATATAAACAGACAGCAGTTGAAACAGAAGATATGGATGGTTTTAAGTTTCTATTAAGCTATTTCGGCTTCCTTGATAGCTCAGTTTGGAAAAGAGTCAACCTGCAGAGCAGGAGACCCTGGTTCAATCCCAGGGTGGAGAAGATCACTGGAGAAGGGATAGGCTGCCATCACAGTGCTTCTTTCCATCCATTCATTGTCTAATACTCAAAGGACTTGAGATAATTAATGGCAAAAAAAAAAAAAAATACAGTAAAAGGTACACAAGTTAAAAAATAAAAGTCAGGATGAAGAAAACACATAAATTACAGTAGCAAGTAAAGAACAGAAGGAAATAAAGATCACAGAAAGGCAGATCATGAGAGCCATGAAATGGATTTGAGCTTCCTGAGATTCAGTGAAATGGGAAGCATGGTAGTTCCTCCTGTCAAGAGAAGAAAGAGCAAATCTGGTTCCTTTAAGGATCAGAGTGACTGCTCCACTGCTGACCGCTCCCACAGGACTCAGGCCACATCCACTCCCCCTAACCTCGCCTATTCCTCCAGCCTTTCTGGGAAGAGCATCCCCTTCACTTCTCCCCCTCAGCTAATTGCCCATCTCACATTCTAGATGGTTCCAGTGGGACTACTGGTCTACCAGCACTACCTCTGGATCACATGATACATGTATGCATTTTTTTCAAGTATCTTACTCAACATACTTCCCTTCTAGCTCTCAAAAATTTTTCTTAAGATACATTTTTTAGTATACAAAGGTACTTTATGCCGTAATACATAATACATAAACGTCTCTGATATGTTCAATGCCCTCTAGGGTCATGTAGCTTACAACCTGTGTCTTCCCTTAGATTTTATATATGGGAATTAGAAGAGAAGAACTTATTCTACTGGAATGGTGAACAGTGCTCCCCAGAGCTGATACAAGTCCTGCCCCCACTGAGTAAAGCCTGAGAAGGTGAGGACGCAGAGGTTGCCTGAAGCCACAGCCCCCACCATGTATCCCATACTTGAAGGCAAATTTATTCTTTTATTAAAAGGGAAAATTAATTGGGTCACATATGCAAACAAGAAAGGCGGAGAGCTGACCTTGAGACTGACTTAGAGACACCGTCACCCTTCTGTCTCCCCATCTCGTCTTTCAGCGTCTGCATCCTCATGCCCTCAGGCTTCGCTTGCTGGTGGGGCCTGTGGCTTCAGGCAACCTCTGCGTCCTCACCTTCTCAGGCTTCGCTTGCTGCATCCTCACCTTCTCAGGCTCTTCTGAGTGGGGACAGGACTTCCAGCAGCTCTGGGGAGCACTGTTCACCATTCCAGTAGAGTAAGTTCTCCTCTTCTAATTCCCATATATGAAATCTCAGGGAAGATACAGGTTGTAAGCTACATGAGCCTAGAGGGCACTGTATGTATCAGAGACGCTGCAATCTATGTATTATGACATAAAGTACCTTCAGGTATTTGACAGCCTGGGTAGTTCAGCTGGTAAAGAATCCACCTGGAATGCAGGAGACTCCGGTTCGATTCCTGGGTCAGGAAGATCCCCTGGAAAAGGGATAGGCTACCCACTCCAGTATTCTTGGGTTTCCCTGGTGGCTCAGCCAGTAAAAAAATCCACCCACAATGCAGAAGAACTAGGTTCAATCCCTAGGTTGAGAAGATCCCCTGGAGGAGGGCATGGCAACCCACTCCAATATTCTTGCCTGGAGAATCCCCATGGACAGAGGAGCCTGGCGGGCCACAGTCTGTAGGGCAGCAAAGGGTCAGACGCGACCCAGCAACTCAGCGCAGCAGCCTGTGACTTCCCAGCCTCTAGCCTCTCACTCACTGCCTTGGCTTTCTTTGCTGCCCTTCTCTATCTCTGCTCTGACTGACTGCTCCCCAGATCCCTGAAAGAATTCCTCAGGTTTTCAGTTTACTGCCTGCCTTGTCTCCTGGCATCTGAGCCTTTGGTTCCCCTTAATCCCCAAAGTCATGGAGCACAGCTGATCACTCCCAAACACTCATCCCCACCTGCAAGCTCCCACCTAACTCACTAACCTGTCCCTATATCTGTGCTGAATGTGGACACCATTCATTTCAAATGAGTCTATGTGAGAAAACCCTTAAAAAAAAAAAAAAAGTAGAATCACAGATATAGAAAACAAATGTATGATTACCAGGGGCAGGAGGATAAATTAGGAGGTTGAGACTGACATGTTCATAACACTACATATAAAACAGATAACTAACAAGAATCTACTATACAGCACAGGGAACTCTACTCAATCTTCTGTATTCGCCTGTAAGGGAAAAGAATCTTAAAAAAGAGTGGGTATATGTGTATGTATAACTGATATACTTTGCCGTACACCTGAAATTAACACAGCATTGTGTATCAACCATGCTCCAATACATTTTTTTTTAAATTTCAAATAAGTGAACTGGTTAAAAGAAATATTTGCCAAAATTATGTCAATTTTATCTCAATAAAACTGCAGGGAAAAGAAATATTCACCAAAGAAATCACAGTAAAGACTGCAGAATACATACTTAACAAACTTCAACAGAACATATTATTTTTAAAACATTTCCATAAACTGTAAATTAGTCTAAAATAACTTGCTGTTTTAAAGTTAAATTGATCTGGGTGAGGGTCTTCCTTAGAAACATCTTTAATAATTAGTCTGAATTACTGTAACAAATCTAATTTTTTTTAAAAAAGTTCCTTCAAAACACGTTTAACTAATTCCCTGTGTAAAATACTCTGTTAAAATAACTGGTGTAATTCCTATTTTCTTGACTGGATCCTACCTGACACAAACTATTTCCCCCCACAATGTTGTATTTACAGAGGCCTAAGCCATGAATGACAAAGACAACAGATACAAAGTTAAAAGCAGCTAGAAGTCTGATTTTTAAAAAAAATTAAAACTGCATATTTCATGAACTTGTTTCCTCATAAAACAACTTGTTTAATACATTTTAAATTTAATATTCAAATTTCATATAGTTTTACATATCTTTTTAGGTTGTCTTTATAAAGCCTAAAAATCTGTGTATCTAATTTTATATTGAAGTATAGTGTATGTTACACAGTAGGGGGTATACAACAGCATCACAATGAATTTTTATCTTAAATTCACTACACCCATATTATAGAAAATTAATTTAAAATTGATGTAAATCTGGACAAAATGCTTTCATAAAAATTTCATTCATGAAGACAATCATACAACACACAGTATGCCTTGGCTTGTTACCTCTAGGACTTATTGATACCAAACACTCACTATTAATGGGCTTCCCTTGTAGCTCAGCTGGTAAAGAATCTGCCTGCAAAGTGGGAGACCTGGGTTCGATCCCTGGGTTGGGAACATTCCCTGGAGGAGGGAACAGCTACCCACTCCAGCATTCCGGCCTAGAGAATTCCATGGACTGTATAGTCGATGGGGTCGCAAAGAGTCCGACGTGAGTGAGTGACTTTCACTTCACCTCACTTCTTCACTCACTATTACTATGGAGTTCAATGTTCAGTATTTTATGTGGTGCTTAGGTAAGATAACAATGTACCTAGACAAGAACCCAAAGTTGTCTATTTCTATTTTAAAGCAAGTTTGTTGATCCTAAAGGTACTAATTTAAAATAGGCATTAATAGTCATTATAAAATATGAATAATAAAGAGGCATTTTTTTTCATAAAAATTTTGGTCTTCCATTTAAAGAAAGACTTCCCTGGTGGCTCAGATGGTAAAGTGTCTGCCAACAATGCAGGAGACCTGGGTTTGATCCCTGGGTCGGGAAGATCCTCTGGAGAAGGAAATGGCAACCCACTCCAGTACTCTTGCCTGGAAAATACCATGGACGGAGGAGCCTGGTAAGCTACAGTCCGTGGGGTCACAAAGAGTTGGACATGACTGAGCGACTTCACTTTACTTCACTTTAAAGAAAAAGTTTGATGGCTAAAAATAGTCTGAAAACTCTGCCTTAAACTATCTTCTTTTAGGGAACGTATTAAGAATTATTAAAGTAAAATCTGATTGTAACTTCTTTCTGCCTTAGGGCTTCACTCCAGTCTTTTCATTATTTAAAACAAGAGCTGTGCAAATATAATTAGAATACTACTGGGTTTAATGTAGCTTCACCATTTGACTCCTAAAATCACCAAAAGAAAATGAGTTAAAATGAACACTCACTGTCTTAGTTCTACCACCCTGGAGCCATAGAGAATATCTTCTTTCCCTTCCACATTAAAGAATCCTCCAAATATTTTAAGACAATTAATTGACCATCCTAGCTAAGCAGCTGGAGTCTGTAAGCCTTCCTCTTATGATATGGTTTCCAGCCTCCTCACCATCCTGGCCTCCTCAGGACACAATCCTGATTGTCAGAATTCTAAATAAGGTCTGACTGCTACAGATCTAGATAGAAAGTTTTAGATTAACAGATCATCTGCTTGCCAGTTTATTAGTTATCATAAGCATCAATCAAAACTCTTCAAAAGCTAAGCTTCACAGCTAAATTTAGCTAAATATTTTAAATGCTTAGAAAGTGTGAATTTTATTTTTGCTCTAACAGTCAGATGTAAGATATCAAATTGAAACTTGGTATAATTCACATAGCAAATGCCAACACCAACTATCTTACCACAAAGTCGGGGTAGGGGGACACAGGCTGCTGAGATGCATTAAAAAAGTGAATCACCCTTTTCCATCGGATTCTTACCAACTGGGTGAGTTCTTTCTTGGGAATATGTACTCAAAGCATCCTGTGTTTACACCACTTTCTCCCAGCACTCTAACTTTTATGTATACATGTTTGAGGTTAACAAATGTCCTTGACTAAAGTCGTAAGTTTCAGGAGACAGTGTGCAGAAACAGAAAATTGTAAGCCTCAAATATCTTTGACTCAGCCTTTAGTAAAATTAACATTATTTATATCCTAGTTGGCATAGACTATACTGATTCTTTATGTGTTCATTATATAATTAAAACTACACTTACTCTTTATATTTTCATCATCTAGTTCAGTTTTTGCCTATGACTATTTGCTAAGGGCAAACAACAGTACTCTATGACAGAAAGGTTGGCTTTGTAGTTCCAAGGTCTGCTAACTTGTACCTTTGACATTATAAACGTTTGTTAAGGAAAACTACATTTGCTAAAGTGTCTGTTGTAGAAACTGTGATTGCCTCAGTCACGCTGTAACCACTGCCTGTGATAAGGGCTTGAGGTAACTTCTACTCTGGGTGGTAATTAACTTTCACTGGACTTGGCTGATAACTTCCCTGAAATGAATGGGTGTGGCTTTGCTTGTTAGACCGAGAGCATCATGATCTTTCATCCCCAACATTCTCCCTTCAGGGCATGATAAATACTGGAACCCAACACATCTCTTTTTAAACAATCAAATGAATTTTAAGAAGGAATCCTCCAATAATAAGGACCATGCATCATCATTGTATCTTCCTAACACTTGGCTCAAAGCTTTCCAAATGGGATGTGCTCAACAGTACTTATCAGGTGAAGTGAGCTGAATTACTCTTCCTAACAGCTCCCATAAATTTCATTGCCACTAAAATGGAACATGAAAGTTCACAAGAAATCAAAGACTTCTGGCTTCTTCACCAGGTTCAGAAACATCTGTTCCAGAATGGATATACTCTGAGACACACTCAGTATCTTCCAGAATATATCGGAAGCCTTTTGGTTGCAGGTGATAATTTAACCCAAGAAAGTTAAACAGAAAAAGCGGGGAAGGATTTATTGCTTCACAAAATACAGGTCTTAGTCACAGCTGAGCTCAGAGACTCAAACAATACCATCAGGACTGTCTCTTTTTCTCTCTCCTTCTCTGCCCTCTCTCTTCCGTGCTTCACTCTCAGGAAGATTCCCCCTAACTCCCCATCAGCTAGCAATCTTGTGCTTACATCCCCTTCACTCACAACCCAAAAGGAAGACAGATCCTTCATCAACTCTTAAGAAAGACTCTGGTCAACTCCGTGTGGACCACATGTCCCTCGAACATGTCCACACGTCCCAGGGCAAGGAAGACTAATGTCATGATGGACAGACCCCCCAGAGAAGGGGAGGGAGTCCCCCAAAGGAAGGGCAGCTACACAGATAAATGCCGTAAGGCTGCTCAACAATTAAAGGCCCGAAATCCTGAGTCCCTTTCTTCCCTTCCTGGCCATGATGGAAATAAAAACAGAGTCTCCAAGCCGACATCTAAGATGACTACAGTTGTATAGTACGGTCTCATTCATTACAGAGGAATTGTATTTACTGGGTCTATAATGAGCTGATAATCAAATCCCAAATCATCAGAAACAAACTATCTTCAGATTTGACTCATATTTATAAAATAGTACAAATGATATGTTTAACTCATCCCACATGGAAAGACTCAGTTATTTGTCAGCATTACTTTGCCAACAAAAGTCCATCTAGTCAAAGCTATGGTTTTTCCAGTAGCCATGTATGGATGTGCGAGTCAGACCATAAAGGAAGCTAAGCACCAAAGAATTGATGCTTTTGAACTGTGGTGTTAGAGAAGACTCTTGAGAGTCTCCTGGATGGCAAGGAGATCAAACCAGTCAATCCTAAAGGAAATCAACCCTCAATACTCACTGAAGGACTGATATTGACCTGAAGCTCCAATATTTTGGTCACCTCTTTTGCGAAGAGTCGACTCATTAGAAAAGACTCTGATGCTGAGAAAGACTGAGGGCAGAAGGAGAAGGGGGAAACAGGATGAAATGAAAGGATGGCATCACTGACTCAATCAACATGAGTTTCAGCAAGCTCTGGGAGTTGGTGATGGACAGGGAAGCCTGGCGTGCTGCAGTCCATGGGGTTGCAAAGAGTCAGACACGACTGAGTGGCTGAACTGAACACAGAATGACTGTACTGAAACATGTTTCATATATAAAAGTAAAATGTCTATGTACTATTTAAACACATACTTACAAAATTAAGACATGTTTCTTGTTAAAAGACATATTCTGTGTATGTGTCTGTGTGTGTGTGTCTGTGAGTGTATCTCTGTGTGTCTGTGTGTGTGTATCTGTGTCTCTGTGTCTCTGTGTGTGTGTGTCTGTGTGTGTATGTGTGTCTGTGTGTGTACCTGTGTGTGTCTGTGTGTCTCTGTCTGTGTGTGTATGTGTGTCTGTGTGTGTATCTGTGTGTCTCTGTGTGTGTGTGTTTATGTGTGTGTGTGTCTGTGTGTGTATGTGTGTGTGTGTGTGTCTGTGTGTCTGTGTATCTGTGTGTGTCTGTGTGTCTGTGTCTGTGTGTGTGTATGTGTGTCTGTGTGTGTGTATCTGTGTCTCTGTGTGTCTGTGTGTGTATCTGTATGTCTGTGTATCTGTCTGTGTGTGTCTGTGTGTGTGTCTGTGTATCTGTGTCTCTGTGTGTGTGTGTGTGTGTGTGTGTGTCTGTGTCTGTGTGTCTGTGTGTGTGTATCTGTGTATCTGTGTCTCTGTGTGTCTGTGTGTGTATCTGTGTATCTGTGTGTCTGTATGTCTGTGCATCTGTGTGTCTGTGTGTCTGTGAGTCTCTGTGTGTGTGTGTGTGTGTGTGTGTGTCTGTGTGTATCTGTGTCTCTGTGTGTGTCTGTGTGTGTGTGTGTGTCTGTGTGTGTGTATCTGTGTCTCTGTGTGTCTGTGTGTGTATCTGTATGTCTGTGTATCTGTCTGTGTGTGTCTGTCTGTGTGTGTCTGTGTGTGTGTGAGTCTCTATGTGTGTGTTTGCATGCACACACATGTGCTTAGCTGCTCACTCGTGCCCAGCTCTAAGCAACCCCATGTACTGCAGCCCCCCAGGCTCCTCTGCCAGGCAAGAATCCTGGAGTGGGTTGCCCTTTCCTACTCCGGCAGATTCCTTACCACTGCGCCACCTGGGGAGCCCGGAAACACATAGGAACGCTCTTACTTTCAGCATCCTAGAGGGTCAGGGCTAGAAAGTAACTGAGCTGTCACTGACCCCGACCATTAGCTGTTCTGTCCTCGCCTAACACATGTCCCTTTGGCAAATCACCGCAGGATGGACATTCCCCTGTTTCATTCTACAGAAAGCAAATGTACTTCAAAATGGGAAAATCTGCAACAGGAAAGGAGCAAGTAAAACGCCTTCTGAATTAGCTACAGGGGTAGCTCTTATAGCGAATAAAGCTTCCTTTTCAGGTTTTTTAGTGAGACTGACAAACGGCAGGGGCCCGTAAGCTTGTATTCCTGTTCAAGAACAGTCCCTTCAGGAAGCTCACTATGAGACAAGGAGGTAAAATTCAAAGAACACAAGTACTATAAAAGATTTCAGCAAAAACTTCATCAGAGACTATTTACAAGATTGATTAATCCTACAACATCTGCAGAAATGTTTCATGGTAAGTATGGTCCTGTGTAGCAAGAGAAAGTGCTTAATCTTCCAAGAAACATGCATTTATTGTCAGTGTATTCTACCTACTGTGGCCAAAAAGTATACAGTTTGAAAAAATGTTCCACTGCCGGGCTTTAAACAAAAATGGTCTAGCTGCTTTGTGCTGCATTTACTGAAAAAAAAACCATGATGAGTTCTACTATATTTGACTACTCACCCCATTATCAAGATTTCTGGCTGTGCATACAGTTAACTTTTCACACAAACATAGCCCTTGCACAAGTTTTTTTTTTTTTTTTTAATCATTTTGCTTGATTAAAATAGTAGCACTAACAAATCAATGAGATGAGAATACTTTCTCTCTAGCACCACCAAGGACAAACAGCAGCAGGAGGGGAGAAGGACCGTTTGACTCTTACCACTTGCCCAGCTGGGTCCCTCCCTTCCGCATCTCTGCAGGGCTATAGAGGATGGGCTTTCCAACTCGCCTGTGTTTTGGGAACGACAACCACAAATGTAAACATTTACCAAAAACTCATTTAATTCTTCATTCAAGCTGCTCTCAGAAGGTACATTCTGGGGCCATCACCCTTTACAATGGAACCAGAAGGGTGTGGGCATAAGCACTCTGGTGCTCTGCTCCTTGGAGGGTCTCACTGAGCATACGGCTCAGAGCAGGCTAACAAGGCTACTAGGTGGGCTCATAAAAATGAGAAAGACCCAGAAGCTTACTGCACAATCCCGTAGCAAGATCGGGCCCTCCCAAACATATAATATGGGTTCTTTTACATGCAATCAACACAACTTATGAACTGAATATTTATGTTAGTGCTAATTTACATGTTTCTTGAAGCATGCTGGCTAAGGATTTCTCTGCCTTTTTTTGCAAGTCCCCTTTTTAAGTACCGGTAGACCATCAGCATAACAGTGCCTGGCAGAGAACCTTCTCTTTAGACCACCCTGTAGCAAAGAAATTAAACACACCAGGCAACAGCTGATGGGGTATGTGAATAGAGCATGAAGAAAACAGTGAAGCAATGACAAAATCAAAGACAGATGAAAGAAAAATGGGGAGAGAATGGGGACGATCCAGGGGCCAGTAGGCATGAAAGAGAGGAGAGGGGGCACAAATGCTTTGACTCTAACCATAATCTGCACTTTGGGACTTGAACGTCAGGTCAGATACAGTGTCTTGTCTTCATTTCCTTTTTAAAATTTTGTAACTTGAGAAAGGAAGCCCCCCAAAGTACTTCCTGTTGATCAATATTGAGAGGTGCTGTATGTAAAACAAAAGACTGCATTCCCAGGGTGCCAGGTGAGAGCAAATTCCTCATCAAGGTAAAGCCTGGCTTCAGCATTACAGAAGAGAAGGCTGCTCCCAGACAGGGAAAAAGAGAACACAAGGCAAGCAGGAACTCCAGGAAAACCTGGAACAGTGGACGAGGAAGTGGGGGAAGGAGAGAATTCCCTCTGCCTACATCTGTCCAGACCAAGGTTTTTCCTAGGCAGATCTGCCTCGAGGAATCAATCAACCAACCAAAACCCTCAGTTATACAAATGGATCATTCCGACAAACATCTGAAAAGCTTCATGGTGCCAAATGAGTATCAGTGCCCATTGTCAGGAAATGAACAACTCTGTTGTAAAGTCAGGTCAGGTTTTCAGCCCAGGACCATTGTATACTACAGAGTATCATTTTCACCAGTAAAATTTAGAGCGCAGCTGTGGACTCTTGTTAATAAGCAAATACTCTGAAGTCTCCTAATATTTATTCCAAAGCATTCCCAGAAGATTTCTTGTCCAACCTGGCTTATTTTCCCAAGTGCATAGGTATAAGATATGTATTCATTACTTTTAAACCTGTCTCTGGCTAGTTTCCTGAGGAACAGGAAATAAAAGCCAGATGTGAATCTTTGAGTATTTGAATTTGATATTGAGAGAGTCTGTTGACCTATTTAAATTTCAATGAAGCACTGATGTAAGAGAAATGTGGCTGCAAACTTTAATAAGCACGTCTGTGAACATTTTTACTGAAAAAGAAGTAAAAATTCAATACTTGGGGGTAACTAGTGTAAGGCAAATCTATTCGGGATGTTAATTACAATGTGGGCACTGATTTTAACAAAGTTGAAATGTAAGTGAATACACTTAAGTCAAGGAGGAAAACATTTCAGTGCAAATGTCATCACTTTAAGTTCTGTTTTCTGGGTCATAAGCAGATGTGTAACCTGACCGACATCAGTTTAAGAATATTCAGTGAGGTTTTTGCAGAAGTCAAAGTGACATCCCTCATCTGGAGGGATCTTACAGTTACACCCAAATTCCCTCCACGGAGAACAAAGCAGAGGACACACAAAAATATCTGCAAATGTATACCCCGAGTCATTTTCGAGCCAGCTTTACTTTTCTATATGTTATTATTGAGCACTGCTCTGAAAATATCTCCATTTCAGAGAACACAAATGAAGTCTGGCCTGTATAATTTGTCAAATTGCAGGCAGTGACATGCAGAGAAACTCAAAACTAAGATTCTAGACAGTGTGATTAAAATAAGCTGTAAAATACCAACAGAAGGAAGATGAAATTCTAGATCTTTGACACAGCCCTATTCATTGAGTGACTGTACTCTGACAGTTAATTATTAACTATACACCTACCCACCCTTTTAAGAAATACACATGAAAAATCACAGCTCCTTATTCTCCTGTTTCCCATAAGGGGGAAAAAAAACCCCACTACCCCAGAAGAAGACAGTCACTCTAAATAGCCAAGCACTCAGGATTCAGCACAGTGCAAATCCCACTTACTGATTTTCTCCTCGTCTCTTGAGAAAGGAAAGCAGCAGAGTTGGCCCATGGCACTGGCGCGCTCTCCCGCCTGCCGGTCTTCTCCCCGTGCTCCCCAAGGAGCAGCTGCGGTCTATCCCACGGTCCGCGAGCACACCCTGCCTCCTCCACCCCTCGGAGCAGCACCAGAGCAGGCGGCGGGGATGCTCGGGGATGCTCTCCGACGAGCGGGCACTCGCAGCCGCCGGGAGCGGACAGGCTCCACCTCCCCGGGCCCCGGCCCCACGCAGCTGATACGCGGCTGGCTTTCGGGGAACGACGCGGCCCTAGGCTCGCCTAATTCTCCTAAAACTGGGAGCTCTCGCCCTGAGATGAGTGCCACGTGCGCTGCGCGGCTCTGCAGATACGTCTCTAAGGAAGATAGTGGAGAACAAACCACAAGGAGTCCTTTCTCCTGCAGACAGAGACAGTGATTACACGGGAAATTCAAAGGGGGAGGGGGGGACCATATATTCTGTCTGCTACTTAAAGAGGAAGAGCTTTCTTTTATCCCCAGGAAATTTTTATTTCTTTGTTTCACAAACAGGGAACCTGACTTCGCAGAACGACAGAAAACACAAGTTGGAGTACCAGGAACTTCAAGCTGCAAGAAGGGTAGAAATGGCGAAGTGGAGGAGGGGTATAAAAGAGACCATCAATTGTCATCCGCACTCTACAGTTTACCGTTTAAATATCTGCTTTTTTAAACACTGCTGTGTTTCTCTACTAAAGCATTAAATCAATACCATGAATTTTTAAATTAGAGCATCAAAGTATGTCAGTGGCCCAGATCACTGAGAAAAAGATCAGCAATAATAGCATCTTTTCTGAATAAAAACACTACGTGGTTAAGGGGGTTAAGGAAATTCAGGGATGGCAAAACAGCTGATTTCCAGACACGATATATTTTGAACTTCATGTAATCGTTCCAAATCTGTTATCTTGCATAGGGAAGAGCTTTATCTTGCAACACTATGGGAGGGAAAGACTGCTCATGGTGCCAGGAATACCACCCAAATTCTTAAACTCTATTCCTCGACTTTCCAGCTAGGCACTCACACGCGTTCACCGGGCAGTAGAAGAAGGCAGTGGGTGATGATGAAAATTTCCCTGGTTTTGAATGCAGTGTGTCTGTTTTCCTACTCATCTGAAGAAAAAGAGTATACAGTCTGGAAGAGAAAAAAAAAAAACACCTATTTTCTAAACCCTAAGCATTACTTTGTGTGCTAAAGAAACATCCGCAGTGAACGCACTTCACTGAGGAACACGAGTAACTCCTGGCATCCCCTAATCCTGGCACTGGTGTAGGGATAGAACCTTTAGACATAAAAAGCCAGAGGTCTGAATCTCAGATCCGTCCGGTATTAACAGTTCTGAAACGCTGACCTCTCTGTCTGAGTTTTGATATCTTCATCTGTAAATCTGGTAAACTCACTATAAAATTTTAATTTGTTATTGCAGAGTAGGTGGTGTTCGGGAGGAGGGAGAGAAGAGAACAGACTGAACATCTCAGTCTTTCCAGCACCAGCGAGCAATCTCACCTCCGGCTCGCCCAATTCTGGCGCCCTCTAGCTGCCATCTTGAGTTACTGCTTACACCTGTCACGTCCAAAAAGGAGCCCCCTCACTCCAATGCAACCTCCAGGGGATAACGTCCTGTGATGAACTCTACCAACTCGACTTTATTAATTAGTCCCTGTTGGCACTACTACTGAAAACGTACAATTAAGAATGAAACCTATAAAATGTATTGTTAGCTAAGTAATAGTGTGTATCCTAGGATGTCCTGCAATCCAAAGTGGGGGGCGGGGGGAAAGGGATGGAGTTATAAAATGTTAGAGGCTTTTTTCCCCATAAGCATTAAAAGTGAATTAAGCATAATAAAAGATTAGAAAACTACTGAGAAACTCAAGAAAGAAATTTTAAAACTGGCTCATAATTGTGCAAATAATTAGCACATAGTTTAACCTCAAAGAGGGGATGGAGTCTGTGCTCAAGCTAAGGTTTTTCTCAGTTCTAAAAGGTTGCAATTTCACACTGTAGGTTTATGGCTACTTGTAGCTCCAATCAGTCCATCCTAAAGGAAATCAGTCCTGAATATTCATTGAAAGGACTGATGCTGAAGCTGAAACTGCAATACTTTGGCCACCTGATGTGAAGAACTGACTCGCTGGAAAAGACCCTGATGCTGGGAAAGATTGAAGGTGGAAGGAGAAGGGGACGACAGAGGATGAGATGGTTGGATGGCATCACCAACATGATTGACATGAGTTCGAGTAGGCTCCGGGAGTTGGTGATGGACAGGGAAACCTGGTGTGTTGCAGTCCATGGGGTCTCAAGAGTCGGACATGACTGAGCGACTGAACTGACTGAGCTCAGGATTTCTAAGAATGGTTTTCACACTGCATAGTTGTGAGTTTTTTCAATAAAGATGATTCCTTCAACATAAAATTAAATGTGACTTCACTCCTATAGATTTTATGAATATATATATATGTTCATATATATAAATGTTTAATTCAAAATAACTAGTAAATTCATGTGTCTGGATTTTTTCATTTAAGAAACAAACTATTTCATATATATATGAAATTCTGGTCAAAAAATAGAATTTTTCCCACTGCCATTCCATGCCCCCCTCCCAAATGTGAATAAGTATCATGCAGAAGGATCTAGAAAGTAGTCATATTTTACCCAATTATTTGGGAATACAACAGTATGTAATTAAGTTGAATAGTTTAAGGTGGAAGCCCCACCTCAGTTCAGTTCACTCACTCAGTCATGTCTTTGCGACCCCATGGACTGCAGCACACCAGGCCGCCCTGTCCATCACCAACTCCTGGAGTTTTACTCAAACTCATGTCCATTGAGTCAGTGATGCCATCTAAACATCTCATCCTCTGTTGTCCCCTTCTCCTCCCACCTTCAATCTTTCCCAGCATCAGGGTCTTTTCCAGTGAGTCAGTTCTTCCCATCAGGTGGCCAAAGTATTGGAGTTTCAGCTTCAGCATCAGTCCTTCCAATGAATATTCAGGACTGATTTCCTTTACGATGGACTGGTTGGATCTCCTTGCAGTCCAAGGGACTCTCAGGAGTGTTCTCTAACACCACAGTTCAAAAGCATCAATTCTTTGGCACTCAGCTTTCTTTATAGTCCAACTCTCACATCCATACATGACTACTGGAAAAACCATAGCTTTGACTAGATGGAACTTTGTTGGCAAAATAATGTCTCTGCTTTTTAATATGCTGTCTAGGTTGGTCATAGCTTTTCTTTCAAGGAGCAAGCTTTTAATTTCATGGCTGCAGTCACCATTTGCGGTGATTTTCGAGCCCCCAAAATAAAGTCTGACACTGTTTCCACTGTTTCCCCATCTATCTGCCATGAAGGGATGGGAGCAGATGCCATGATCTTAGTTTTCTGAATGTTGAGTTTTAAGCCAACTTTTTCACTCTCCTCTTTAACTTTCATCAAGAGGCTCTCTAGTTCTTCTTCACTTTCTGCCATACCTCACTGTTCCCTAACTAACAAAAACAGTCAAGTGGTAATTTAAAATTTAAAATAATCACTAGCAGCAAAGGAAGCTATAAACAAGATGAAAAGACAACCCTCAAAATGGGAGAAAATAATGGCAAAAAGAGCAACTGACAGAGGGTCAGTCTCCAAAATATACAGGCAGCTCATGCAGCTCGATATCAGAAGAAACAAACCCAATCAAAAAATGGGCAGAAGACCTAAACAGACATTTCTCCGAAGAAGACATACAGATGGCCAACAAACACATGAAAAGATGCTCCACACTGTTCATTATTTGAGAAATTCAAATCAAAACTACATGAGGTGTCATGATATACCTGTCAGAATGGCCATTATCAAAAAATCTACAATAAATGCTGGAGAGGATGTGAAGAAAAGGGAACCCTCTTGCATTGTTGGTGGGAATGTACATTGATACAACCACCATGGAAAACAGTATGGAGATTCCTTTAAAAAGCTAGGAATAAAACCACCATATGACCGAGCAATCCCACTACTGGGCTTACATCCTGAGAAAACCACTAACTGAAAAAGACACGTGTATCCCAATGTTCACTGCAGCACGATTTACAACAACCAGAACACAGAAGCAACCTAGATGTCCATTGAGAGATGAATGGATAAAGAAGCTGTGGTACATATACACAATGGAATATTGCTCAGCCATAAAAAGGAACAAATCTGAGTCAGTTCTAGTGATGTGGACAAACCTAGAGCGTGTCATATAGAGTAAGTCAGAAAGAGAAAAACAAATATGTATATTAATGCATATATAGAGAATGTAGAAAAATGGTACTGATGAGCCTATTTGCAGGACAGGAACAGAGACGCAGATGTAGAGAAGAGACTGGTGGGCATAGTGGGGAAGGAGGGGGTGAGATGACCCGAGAGAGCGGCACTGAGATGCATCCATTCCTGAGTCTAAGAGAGAGCGCTGTGGGAAGCGGCCGCACGGCTCGGGGAGCTCAGCCCAGCGCCCTGTGATGGACCAGAGGCTGGGACGGGGGAGTCGGGGGAGGCTCGGGAAGGAGGGGATTTATGGAGACTTATGGACAGAGGGGTTTGGCGAGCTCCAGTCCATGGGGCTGCAAAGAGTCAGATATGACTAAGCCACTAACACATGGCTGATTTGCACTGTTGTATGGCAGAAATCAACACGACAATGTAAGGCAATTATCCTCCAATTAAAAATAAATTTGGAAAAAATAAAATAAATCATCACTAACACTTCCTGGACACCTGCCAGGCACACGTTAAGTGCTTTACATTTACTCACTCACTTCATCTTCACTGCAGCTCTGAGGTAGCTACTATTAATACTAACCCCATTGCACAGGTGAAAAAACTGCAGAAAAAAGTTCAGAAAAGTAACTTGGCCAAAATCTTCCCGAGAGCATCTGACAACAATGGGATCTGGACTCAATTTGTCTGGAGGCATAAGCCCTGAGCATCTCATTGCAGAGTGCCATGTTACTTAATATAATTTGTGTGTAGTATCACGTATATATTGGGTTGGCCAGAAAGTTCATTCAGGCTTTTACATAACATCTCATGGAAAAACTTTTTGACCAATGCAAATACTTTATGAAACCTCTTACAAATTCAGAATAATGTTCAGAAAAATAGTTATCTAACCAAGCTCTATGGCAATATGTTTTAAATGCCTTGGTTTCTTATGTTTTGTCACCAAATCCTTTTATTAATGGTGCAAGAGTAATATAATCCTATTTTAAAACAAAGGACCTAAAGACAGATCCCTTATTGGAGCTGGAGCCTGGCCCTGCTGCCTGCCATGCCTTCGGGAAATGATTCAATGAAGAACACAGGCACCAGAATGACCCCAGGAAGCGTTCATCTTCCAGGAAAAGAGAGAAACTCAGACCATTCACAAGGGATCCCCAAAAATATTAGTGGGGTTTTATTAAGGGGTTAAACAGACTCCTTTCAGTAATATATAGAGATCTACCATAACTAGATTAAACAAAGAAGTTTAACGTCAATGATAAAAAGTATCTGCTATGATTTCATGTTCACACATTTAAAAACATAACCTTTTCAAGTTATCTTTTCTCACAGGCCTGGCTACAAACCAACCATGGTGAAGACAGTCGCCCATATCAGCTACAGCTGTTTGAATTTTTATTATAATGGTGACAATGGCAGGAATTCAACTAAAAGTATGAGGGGGTGGCAGCTGTCTCTTCTTCATGTGCTTTGAAATATCAGCTCTGATTACTGTCTCCAATGAAAAACATAATTCTTAACTATGACCAAAGACTATTCTCTGTGTCATTGTTTGGCTTTATGTTCTATCTATAACTGAAAACATGTATATGTGGATTTCTGAGCAACCTTGCTACAGAAGTCTGACTCAAGATAAAGAAAAAAACCTCACTGTAATATTTTGACTCTATAAAACTGTAGAAATGACCAATTCTTCTGAGACTTCCAGTTCATTAAGAAAGGAAATCTGAGTTTAACAACTTATAGAAACAAATGAGAAAGAAAATAAAAGGTAAATGTTCCTTTATTCAAAAGAATGGAGACAAAGAGAACATAAAATCATGAAGTGTAAACAAGGGGGGAAAATGCTTTAGCCCTCCAAATCCTGGAACCAAGCCTTAGGAGATGTGCCTTTAAGCACAGAAGACACACTTCCGGAAGACTTCCTTATAAAAGAGGTAGCACGCTTATGGAAACTGTTATGCCAAGAAATGTCACCATTTCAGTGAAAAGGTACATAAGTTCAAGAAGTGCTTGACAATTGATGGAAATACAATTCACTAAAATTGGGATGTTTTGGAATATATCACAATCTTTTATGTTGACATCAGGGTACCAAAAAAAACCCAGCTAATCTGGGCTTGAAAAAGCTGGATGGACTTACTCAATACTGTTTTGTTTCTCTATGTTCCCTTAAAACCCAAGTTCAGTTTTCAATAATCAATCCACAGTAAGCATATATCTATCACACAGATGTGCTTCCATTTTTCAATCATGCTGCATCTGTGTAGTCATTCTGTACCCAAGGGGCAAGGTTCCAAAACTACATTATATATCGATGTTTGAAACCTGTTCTCATGAGTATCTGTCTGCAAGGGAAAAAGACTGAAAAATTATAACTGAAAAGCCTTACGGATGATCTGTAAACCTCACTGGTGAAGTCCTTTTAAATTACCTTTAAATTAGGTCAAGGTAAAAAGAACCTTGACCTAACTGAAACTTGGGAGCCAAGGATTCTTTTTCACCATTATTCCTGCTTAGTCATATTTTCAACAAAGACCTTTTAACTTCTCTCTACAGCACTTTAGCTGTTTTTCTAAAAAACTGCAAGTTATAGGTATTTCAAACTGCCACAGGCTCTACAATTTCAGTATGTAATTGGAAAGAGAAAGTGTTTTTTCATATGTGTGGAAAACATACCATATGCAGCATATGTGCATTTGGGAAAGGAGAGGAAACAATCGGCGCTGCACAAGAAGCCCTTCCTTGTCAATCCCAGTGTCCTTCCCCACCTCTGTGGATGCGTGCCTGCCAAGCGCCAACTTTCAAATGCCTCCTCCATGCTTATCATCCAGTCAGTTCTTCTCTACGTATGTGGCCCAACCTTAAACAGTGGATGTAGCTGAAGCCTTTTCCTTAGTGGTGAGAATAAATGAGGGCGGATGATCTATTTCCCTGCTCAGAGAACAGACAGCAGCAGGGCTGGGAAAAGGCTGAGAAGTTAGCATGTATTTATACACAGACATCTTGAATTTATATGACACCGTTTTATCAAATCTACCTGATTCCAGGCACTCTTCATGAAGCACTGAGTATGTGCTGACATGGTAATCACATCAGCTCTTGGGGTGAGGGTCACTCTTGAGTCGAGGGGAGCAGCCCGAGTAAGTGAGAGAGAAAGCCTGGATCAGAGGAGGGCAGGAGGCCCACATCTGTAGGAACAATGAAGGGAGCAGGAGAAAACCCCGAATTCACATTGTGGTAAATCCTACTCGGCAGTTTTCTGAAGGCAAAGCAGCATCACGGGGACAAAGGCCTGTAACAGTCATCTACTCTGGACAGATACTCTTCAGGCCCGCGTTTTACAGTCTGTCCTTCTTTGCAGGCATTAACAATGAATTCACAAAAGCTGCCATGAGTTACTTACTCACAGGCAAGTTCAATGTTTGCATGTTAAAACCTATTTTAAAAAAAGAAAGAAGAGCAGAGAATACACTTAATCTGCTGGCCAGTATTTGTATTTATCCGACATGGCTGCTTTCTCATTCAAGTGCCTTTAATCCTCTAATGCCATGCACCTTTCAGAGAGAAAGAAACATCCTTCATGGGAAGAAAAAAAAATTTCAAAAAGCTAACCAATAAGTAATGAGTTTATTTGTAGTTTAATAGTGTAAACAACACAAAATTTGGTTTTACAGTTCTCAACTTACTGGGGTTTTTTCCCACAGGTCCTAATTCTTTACATAGAATATCCTTAAATCTATATTTATTTCTGAAAGTGGTTCACTGTTTGTCTTGATTCACTGATAGCACAATAGTCAGTCACATTTCCTGTGATGTAAAGCATCTGAAGCCTTCAAATAAAGGGTGCTTGAATGATTCAGGATATAATTATTCATTCTTTTTTCCTCTAATAACACAAAGTAATACAGAAGAATGAAAGGGAATCCCCAAGATAATGAAAAGAAAATTTTCTTATACCTGATGAAATGCAGTTAAATCAAGATTGGTTTTGGCAGGTCTCAGGACCTGTCATGATCCACCAGGGCCTAGGCTGACATTTATCTGCTACACTATGTCAATATTCTATCTGTTTATAGATTCAACCATAAAGTTTTAGTAGCTATCAGAACTGTGTTTAAATATACATAAAACACCCAGTCTTTTCTGCTAATACATTCTGTAATTCACATCCAAAATGTGTTATATCTGATAGGATGCATTCAGCTGCAAGTAACAAGAAACTCTTGATTCAGATGGTTAAGAATTTTTTTAAATGTCACTATCCCCTATAATCTAAGGTAGATTAGATTGCTCCAGGTTGGTTAATTTTGTGGCTTAAGAAGATCCTCAAGGGAGATTGGGAAGCAGGTTCAAGAGGGAGGAAATATATGTATACTTATGGCTGACTCACGCTGTTATATGGCGGAAACCAAACAACATTGTAAAGCAATTATCCTCAAATTAAAAATAAATTAAAAAAAGAAGATCAAGAGTCATGTTCTAGTCTCCCATACTCAGCACATCAGGCTTGAAGTCCCCTACTTGTCCCTGTGGTTAAGATGCTAAGTCTGGGGTCATATGTATATTCAACAAATTCCAGCTAAAAATAATGATGTCCTCTTCCCAACAAATTATGCATCATCAAAAAACACTTTCCTCTGGGATCCCAAGCAGACTTGCTCTCACTTATCAGAACTGGGTCACATGCCACTTCCTAAACTAAGCACTGGCGAGAAGAATGGGACCAATCACCTGAAGGGCTAACGTGGAGCCCATGAGCTCTGAAGTTCACTGTCTCACAGGGAATGAAAGGCTCTGCCAACCAGGGATCAGGGTGGGAGGAAAATGGACTAGGAAGAGGCAAGCCCCTGTGGCCTCCAGAGCTTTACATTTAACTTTCAATAGAAATGTGGCGTCTACTGTTTGGTCTGTTTAAAATTAGAAAAGTGGGACTTCCTGGTGGTCCAGTGGCTAAGAATCCACCTGCCAATACAGGGGACATGGGTTCGATCCCTGGTCCAGGAAGGTTTCCCGTGCTGCAGGGCAACTAGGCCCATGCACCACAACGGAGCTCCTGCACCCTGGAGCTCAGGGTCTGCAACAGGAGAAGCCGCCACGACAAGAAGCCCTCCACAGCACCCGGACAGTAGCCCTGGCTTACCGCAACTAGAGAAAGCCCGCTCACAGCAATGAAGACCCGGTGCAGCCAAAAATAAAACAATAAAAAAAATGTTTTTAATTAGAAAAATGATTGAAAAGGTCTAAATAATTCTGAACAAAGAAAAAGTCCTGAAAAGTAAATCATCAATAAAGAATGGCATGCTCATTTTTTTAAACAACCATCCTATACAGATAAATGTATGCCATACTTAGGGCTTCCCTGGTGGCTCAAAGAATATGCCTGCAATGTGGGAGACCTGGGTTCGATTCCTGGGGTGGGAAGATCCCCTGGAGAAGGGAACAGTGATCCACTCCAGTATTCTGGCCTGGAGAATTCCATGGACTGTACAGTCCATGGGGTCAGAAAGAGTTGGACATGACTGAGTGACTTTCACTCACTCATGCCATACTTATAAACTAAACTGTTGCTAAAAGTGCATAGTTGGAGCACAACTGTGAACTCTCTTCCCCTAAAGTGTATTAAGTTAAGACTGACTTAAGTAAAAGCATTGGCTTTTATAGGAGCTGTTAGCAATGAAAATATATTTGGCAGCTATGGTTCCACGGTATGAACCATGTGATAAATAATTGTAGTTTCCTTTACTCATAGCCAGAACCAAAGCAAAATATTTCCCTGAATACCTTAGTCAATATAAGATCAAATAGAGCCACAGTTGATGAACTGACAAAATGCTGTTCTTTCTGTTAGCAACAGTTATTGCTTTAGGTATTTTATACAAAACATAAATAACACTATACTGTGTTTTCCCCATAGACCCAAAATAATAAAGTCCATTTTCTATCTTTACCATCATATTTATATACATAAATTTCACATAAATATGTATATGCGATATAAAATATTGCAGCTCAGTGGTAAAGAATCTGCCTACCAATGCGGGAGACACAGGAGATGCAGGTTCGATTCCTGGGTCAGGAAGATCCCCTAGAGTAGGAAATGGCAACCCACTCCAGTATTCTTGCCTGGGAAATTCCATGGACAGAGGAGCCTGGCGGGCTGCAGTCCCTGGGGTCGCAAAGAGCTGGACGCGACAGAGTGACTGAGCAGGCACACAAAGGTATCTGAGGGATAAACACACGTTATGTGTGTGCACGTGTGTATATATATGCATTTTATTTATATATAGTATTTTTATTTTTGAAATATATCAGTGTTAATACCATGCCAATTTAAGGAAAGCATTAGGAATAAAGCAAATTTATAATAATCTGAGTGGGTGTGCTGATGTCAGGAATAAGTACGGTTACCATAAGTATTCTAATATAACTATTTCTGCTGTTAATCTTAATAACTAACATTTTTATAACTTTATGTCAGGCACTGTGCTAAGTACTTTTAAAAACATTAATATACTAGCTTGGTAAAAAAAAAAAGTGTGTTCAGAGGCAATCAGGTGATGCGATGGGCCAGTTACCCATAATGTTTGGCAATCAGAAGGCTTTCCTAACATTAATTTCCTATACCTTAAAGGTTCCCTTTGACTGCAGACTCTGCCCTCTAATCATTTCATTCATTTATTTTTCTTTTTATTTGGAATTCAATATTTACTTTCATGTTTCCTAAAATACACTTAAAATCAAAGGCTGTACACATATATCATAAAATATCATAAATTATCACTATATCATTCTAGCAGTGATGTTTAACTTGTCAGTTAAATCCACCACATAGCACGGCCCCTTTCACATGTAAGATTCCCAGCGCGTCTAACATAAGTCATAAGGTCTGAAACCAGGCCAACAGATGGATTTTCAAAACACCCTGAGCCATAGCTGCCAGTTTGTGTTAGCATCAGATTAATAACTGATACCCCGTTAATACAGTGAGCCATCACTAAGGTTCATTTGCTCAATTACTTATCTTGCAACATCCCCTAACTCAAGCAGATGTAAAAAAATAAGCTGGAAGTTCCAACTATTAGTTCTCTTTCATTTTTATTTGGGCATAACAATGAAATTTCAAATACTTTCTTTCTAGTAGACAGGTTTCATCAGAGAAACTTTCTGACAGGTTTCATCAAGAAAACCTGTAAGAAGAGAACTATTAGATTACAAAAAGGAACAAGACTGGCAGTTGAAATACAATATTCTACCATGTCAAAGGTTCTGCTTTTCAAGAACATTATGATTTCTAGGTAGGATGACGTAGGTCTCAGTTAAACCAGGATACTCTTGCTTTTCTTCTAACTCAGCAAAGTACACTTCCAAGGGTACCATTTGGATGACAAATTACATTGTCACACAATTTATATGCCATAGAGTAAATAATTAAATACCTTGCACTCAGCTCTTCTTAAATTACATGATAATTTTGAACAGGGAAAATTTCTAGCCGCTAAAGTTTTCAAGTGAAAAAACAATGTACAGTTCCCCTAGGTGATAAACTTTTTACTTTTTCTTCTTATAACATGCTTGAAACAGATTCACCTTAACCAATCTAAGTAGAGATGAAATTTTCTTAATCATTTCCCTGTCAGCCTGTGCAAAAGAATACAAGACAAAAATTTTTGGCCCTGCCCACCACAAAAGAGGCATTCCTATATTCCTATAGAATATAAATTTCACATAATATGATTTTAACATATCATTTCACATAGATATGCTATTGTCAGTCTTGGGTATTTTTCTAATTGTCACATTTTTTAACCACAGGATGCTAAAATGGAAATTTAAAAGGGATGAACAAAAAAATTAAGGAGAGAGGAATCAAACCGGCTTATATTTTATAGAGAGATAACTGAGTAGACATCAAAATTAAATCTGTTCAAAGAAATGGTTGGAAATACTGATCAAAATTAAGCTTGAAGAGTTGTCTGAGGAATAAGTGTTTTCATAGTTTTCTTGGATACATGAACTGAAGCAGAAGACCCTAAATGTTTTGGCCTCAAGACTCTGTTACACTGTTAATACTTATCTACAGTCTCTCTCTACCAAGAGCTTTTGTTTATTTGGTATATTTACTACATTAGAAATTAAAAGATTTTTAAGTGTATTTCATTCTTTTCAAAATATCAATGATAGGGGGAGGAGCCAAGATGGCGGAGGAATAGGCCGGGGAGACCACTTTCTTCTCTACAAATTCATCGAAAGAACAATTGAACGCAGAGCAAACTTCACAAAACAACTTCTGATCGCTAGCTGAGGACATCAGGTGCCCAGAAAAGCAGTCCATAGTCTTCGAAAGGAGGAAAAAATTTTTTTTCTTTTCTTTTTTCTTGTTTTTTTTTTCTTTTCTCTTATTTTCTTTTAAATTCCTCTATTACTCCTCTACTACTCTTTAATTTTCATTTTCATTTCACTATAACCTTGCAAAAAAAAAAAAGAGAAGCCCTATTTTTAAACCAAACTTCATATATATTCCTAAAATTTTTTGTGTTTTTGTTTTTAATATTGTATTTTTAAGAGTCTAACCTCTACTCTAGATTTTTAATCTTTGTTTTTCAGTATGTGATATAAATTTTGGACATTTAAGAATCCAATATTCAGTTCCCATTTTTATTCAGGAGTGTGTTGATTACTCTCTCCCACTTTTGACTCTCCGTTTTCTCCCCCAGATCACCTCTATTTCCTCCTTTCCCCTTCTCTTCCCAATCCAATTCTGTGAATCTTTGTGGGTGTCTGGGCTACGGAGACCACTTTGGGAACAGACAACTGCGTAGATCTGTCTCTCTCCTCTTGATTCCCCTTTTTCTCCTCCTGCTCATCTCTATCTCCCTCCTCCCTCTCCTCTTCTTCATGTAACTCTGTGAACCTCTCTGGGTGTCCCTCACGGTGGAGAATCTTTTCCCCATTAACCTAGAAGTTTTATTATCAGTGCTGTATAGTTGGAGAAGTCCTGAGACTACTGGAAGAATAAAACTGAAATCCAGAGGAGGGGACTTAAGCCCAAAACCTGAGAACACCAGAAAACTCCTGACTACATGGAACATTAAGTAATAGGAGACCATTCAAAAGCCTCCATACCTACACTGAAGCCAACCACCACCCAAGAGCCAGTAAGTTTCAGAGCAAGACATACCACACAAATTCTCCAGCAACGCAGGAACATAGCCCTGAGAATCAACTTACAGGCTGCCCAAAGTCACACCTAACACACAGACCCATCTCAAAACTCATTACTGGGCACTCCACTGCACTCCAGGGAGAAGAAATTCAGTTCCATGCACCAGAACACCGACGCAAGCTTCCTAACCAGGAAACCTTGACAAGCCAATCGTCCAACCCAACCCACTGGGTAAAACTTCCACATTAAAAAGGAACCACAGACCTCCAGAATACAGAAAGCCCACTCCAGACACAGCAATCTAAACAAGATGAAAAGGCAGAGAAATACCCAACAGGTAAAGGAACATGAAAAATGCCCACCAAGTCAAACAAAAGAGGAGATAGGGAATCTACCTGAAAAAGAATTTAGAATAATGATAATAAAAATGATCCAAAATCTTGAAAAAAAATGGAGTTACAGATAAACAGCCTGGAGACAAAGATTGAGAAGATGCAAGAAATGTTTAATAAAGACCTAGAAGAAATAAAAAAGAGTCAATTAAAAATGAATAATGCAATAAATGAGATAAAAAACACTCTGGAGGGAACCAAGAGTAGAATAACGGAGACAGAAGATAGGATAAGTGAGGTAGAAGATAAAATGGTGGAAATAAATGAAGCAGAGAGGAAAAAAGAAAAAAGAATCAAAAGAATTTCTTTTGGTTGTCCCTGAGGACAACCTCAGGGACCTCTGGGACAATATGAAATGCCCCAACATTCGAATCATAGGAGTCCCAGAAGAAGAAGACAAAAAGAAAGGCCATGAGAAAATACTCGAGGAGATAATAGCTGAAAACTTCCCTAAAATGGGGAAGGAAATAGCCACCCAAGTCCAAGAAACCCAGAGAGTCCCAAACAGGATAAACCCAAGGCGAAACACCCCAAGACACATATTAATCAAATTAACAAAGATCAAACACAAAGAACAAATATTAAAAGCAGCAAGGGAGAAACAACAAATAACACACAAAGGGATTCCCATAAGGATAACAGCTGATCTATCAATAGAAACCCTCCAGGCCAGAAGGGAATGGCAGGACATACTTAAAGTAATGAAAGAGAATAACCTACAACCTAGATCACTGTACCCAGCAAGGATCTCATTCAGATATGAAGGAGAATTCAAAAGCTTTATAGACAAGCAAAAGCTGAGAGAATTCAGCACCACCAAACCAGCTCTTCAACAAATGCTAAAGGCTCTTCTCTAGACAGGAAACACAGAAAGGTTGTATAAACATGAACCCAAAACAACAAAGTAAATGGCAACGGGACCATACCTATCAATAATTACCTTAAATGTAAATGGGCTGAATGCCCCAACCAAAAAACAAAGACTGGCTGAATGGATACAAAAACAAGACCCCTATATATGCTGTCTACAAGAGACCCACCTCAAAACAAGAGACACATACAGACTAAAAGTGAAGGGCTGGAAAAAAATACTTCACGCAAATGGAAAACAAAAGAAAGCAAGAGTCGCAATACTCATATCAGATAAAATAGACTTTCAAATAAAGGTTGTGAAAAGAGACAAAGAAGGACACTACATAATGATCAAAGGATCAATCCAAGAAGAAGATATAACAATTATAAATATATATGCACCCAACATAGGAGCACCACAATATGTAAGGCAAATGCTAATGAGTATGAAAGAGGAAATTAATAGTAACACAATAATAGTGGGAGACTTTAATACCCCACTCACAACTATGGATAGATCAACTAAACAGAAAATTAACAAGGAAACACAAACTTTAAATGACACAATGGACCAGCTAGACCTAATTGATATCTATAGGACATTTGACATTTCACCCCAAAACAATCAACTTCACCTTTTTCTCAAGTGCACACGGAACCTTCTCCAGAATAGATCACATCCTGGGCCATAAATCTAGTCTTGGTAAATTCAAAAAATTGAAGTCATTCCAGTCATCTTTTCTGACCACAATGCAGTAAGATTAGATCTCAATTACAGGGAAAAAATTGTTAAAAATTCAAACATATGGAGGCTAAATAACACGCTTCTGAATAACCAACAAATCATAGAAGAAATCAAAATATGCATAGAAACGAATGAAAATGAAAACACAACAACCCAAAACCTATGGGACACTGTAAAAGCAGTGCTAAGGGGAAGGTTCATAGCATTACAGGCTTACCTCAAGAAACAAGAAAAAAGTCAAATACATAACCTAACTCTACACCTAAAGCAACTAGAGAAGGAAGAAATGAAGAACGCCAGGGTTAGTAGAAGGAAAGAAATCTTAAAACTTAGGGCAGAAATAAATGCAAAAGAAAACTGAAAGGAAATAGCAATAAAATCAACAAAGCTAAAAGCTGGTTTTTTGAAAAAAATAAACAAAATTGACAAACCATTAGCAAGACTCAATAAGAAACAAAGGGAGAAGAACCAAATTAACAAAATTAGAAATGAAAATGGAGAGATCACAACAGACAACACTGAAATCAAAGGATCATAAGAGACTACTACCAGCAGCTCTATGCCAATAAAATGGACACTTGGATGAAATGGACAAATTCTTAGAAAAGTATAACTTTCCAAAACTGAACCAGGAAGAAATAGAAGATCTTAACAGACCCATCACAAGCAAGGAAATCGAAACTGTAATCAAAAATCTTCCAGCAAACAAAAGCCCAGGACCAGATGGCTTCACAGCTGAATTCTACCAAAATTTTAGAGAAGA
Source organism: Cervus canadensis (assembly GCF_019320065.1). Taxonomy (NCBI): domain Eukaryota; kingdom Metazoa; phylum Chordata; class Mammalia; order Artiodactyla; family Cervidae; genus Cervus; species Cervus canadensis. The sequence goes on along the minus strand of NC_057418.1, from coordinate 5,405,729 downwards.
GCTAACACCTATCTTACTCAAACTCTTCCAGAAAATTGCAGATGAAGGTAAGCTTCCAGACTCATTCTATGAGGCCACCATCACCCTTATTCCAAAACCAGACAAAGATGCCACAAAAAAAGAAAACTACAGGCCAATATCACTGATGAACACAGATGCAAAAATCCTTAACAAAATTCTAGCAAACAGAATCCAACAACATATTAAAAAAATCATGCACCATGACCAAGTGGGCTTTATCCCAGGAATGCAAGGATTCTTTAATATCCACAAATCAATCAATGTAATACACCACATTAACAAAATGAAAGATAAAAACCATATGATTATCTCAATAGATCCAGAGAAAGCCTTTGACAAAATCAACACCCATTTATGATTAAAACTCTCCAGAAAGCAGAAATAGAAGAAACATACTTCAACATAATAAAAGCTATATATGACAAACCCACAGCAAGCATTACCCTCAATGGTGAAAAATTGAAAGCATTTCCCCTGAAATCAGGAACAAGACAAGGGTGCCCACTCTCACCACTACTATTCAACATAGTTTTGGAAGTTTTGGCCACAGCAATCAGAGCAGAAAAAGAAGTAAAAGGAATCCAGATACGAAAAGAAGAAGTGAAACTCTTGCTGTTTGCAGATGACATGATCCTCTACATGGAAAACCCTAAAGACTCCACCAGAAAATTACTAGAAGCTAATCAATGAATATAGTTAAAGTTGCAGATATAAATTAGCACACAGAAATCCCTTGCATTCCTATACACTAACAATGAGAAAACAGAAAGACAAATTGAGGAAACAATACCATTCACCATTGCAACAAAAAGAATAAAATACTTAGGAGTATATCTACCTAAAGGAACAAAAGACCTATACATAGAAAACTATAAAACACTGATGAAAGAAATCAAAGAGGACACAAACAGATGGAGAAATATACCGTGTTCATGGATTGGAAGAATCAACATTGTCAAAATGGCTATACTACCCAAAGCAATCTATAGATCAATGCAATCCCTATCAAGCTACCAACGGTGTTTTTCACAGAACTAGAACAAATAATTTCACAATTTGTATGGAAATACAAAAAACCTCGAATAGCCAAAGTAATCTTGAGAAAGAAGACTGGAACTGGAGGAATCAACCTGCCTGACTTCAGGCTCTACTACAAAGCCACAGTCATCAAGACAGTGTGGTACTGGCACAAAACAGAAATATAGATCAATGGAACAGAATAGAAAGCCCAGAGATAAATCCACGTACCTATGGACACCTTATCTTCGACAAAGGAGGCAAAGATATACAATGGAAAAAAGACAATCTCTTTAACAAGTGGTGCTGGGAAAACTGGTCAACCACTTGTAAAAGAATGAAACTAGAACACTTTCTAACACCATACACAAAAATAAACTCAAAATGGATTAAAGATCTAAATGTAAGGCCGGAAACTATAAAACTCCTAGAGGAGAACATAGGCAAAACACTCTCCGACATAAATCACAGCAGGATCCTCTATGACCCACATCCCAGAATATTGGAAATAAAAGCAAAAATAAACAAATGGGACCTAATGAAACTTAAAAGCTCTTGCACAACAAAGGAAACTATAAGCAAGGTGAAAAGACAGCCCTCAGATTGGGAGAAAATAATAGCAAACTAAGCAACAGACAAAGAATTAATCTCAAAAATATACAAGCTACTCCTGCAGCTCAATTCCAGAAAAACAAATGACCCAATCAAAAAATGGGCCAAACAACTAAACAGACATTTCTCCAAAGAAGACATACGGATGGCTAACAAACACATGAAAAGATGCTCAACATCTCTCATTATCAGAGGAATGCAAATCAAAACCACAATGAGGTACCATTACACGCCAGTCAGAATGGCTGCTATCCAAAAGTCTACAAGCAATAAATGCTGGAGAGGGTGTGGAGAAAAGGGAACCCTCTTGCACTGTTGGTGGGAATGCAAACTAGTATAGCCACTATGGAGAACAGTGTGGAGATTCCTTATAAAACTGGAAATAGAACTGCCATATGACCCAGCAATCCCACTCCTGGGCATACACACCGAGGAAACCAGATCTGAAAGAGACACGTGCACCCCAATGTTCATCACAGCACTGTTTATAATAGCCAGGACATGGAAGCAACCTAGATGCCCATCAGCAGACGAACGGATAAGGAAGCTGTGGTACATATACACCATGGAATATTACTCAGCCATTAAAAAGAATTCATTTGAATCACTTCTAATGAGATGGATGAAACTGGAGCTCCTTATACAGAGTGAAGTAAGCCGGAAAGATAAAGACCATTACAGTATACTAACACATATATATGGAATTTAGAAAGATGGTAATGATAACCTTATATGCAAAACAGAAAAAGAAGACAGAGATGTATAGAACAGACTTTTGGACTCTTTGGGAGAAGGGGAGGGTGTGATGTTTCAAGAGTACAGCATCAAAACATGTATATTATCTAGGGTGAAACAGATCACCAGCCCAGTTTGGATGCATGAGGCAAGTGCTCGGACCTGGTGCACTGGGAAGACCCAGAGGGATCGGGTAGAGAGGGAGGTGGGAGGGGGGATAGGGATGGGGAATACATGTAAACCCATGGCTAATTCATGTCAATGTATGACAAAAACCGCTACAATATTGTAAAGTAATTAGCCTCCAACTAATAAAAATAAATTTAAAAAAAAAAAAAAAACGAATCACACTGGTCAATTACATTTACGACATTAAACTGAGTAGACCTAGTGTGTAAGAAGTAGCAACTACTCTATAGATTTATTGGTAAGACATCTGTGTGTGTGAAAGGTTGAAAAGTAAACCTGACAAAAATTAAGGGATCTTTTACTTCTAGAGGTCCAGTGGTGTGGGGCATGTTGAGATATACTTTATAAGGTAAAGGATGAGTTGTTACATCTGGCCCTCCTAATATCTCAAAATGTACAATGCCTCATGTGCCTCTTTGGATTTTGGAGGTAACATTTTCTTCATTTGAGGGTGTTACTCCAGCACATTTACCAGGGAATTTGAAAAACACTTCTAATCTTGAGTTGGGTCCAGGATAAAATAAGGCTCTACAACAGATCTAGGCTACCATAGAAGCTACTCCTGCACTTGGGCCATGTGATCCAACAGATGCAATTGTGGTTAATGTCAGTGGGGTATAGGGCTGCTATTTGGAGCCCCTATAGGTGAATTGTAGCATGGGCTTTTAGGAATTTAGAACCAAGCCCTGCCATCCTTCACAGACACTATCCTTTCAAGAAACAACTCTTGGACTGTTATTGGGTCTTTAGTAGAGACTGAAAACCAAGTGTTGACCAAGTTACCATGTGACCTGAGCTGCCCATTATGAACTGGGTATTATCTGATCCAACAAGCTACAAAGTTGAATGAGCACATCAGTGGTCCAAAATCTAATAGAAGTGGTTTAAACATGACTAGAACTGAGCAGTCCCTGAAGGCACAAGTAAGTTACATGAAGAAATGGCCCAAATGCTGAGGGTTCCCCTTCCTGCTACCCTGCCTCTTCTCTCCCAGCCTGCACTTGTGGCCTCATGGGAAGCTCTACCAAACCACCCTTGTCATCACCCAAAGGGCTCATGGACAAAGAGTGTCCAGACACATGCTCAGCCACATCGACTTCCACTCACCCAGGCTGACCTGGCTACAGGCACTGCTGTGTGCCCAACCTGCCAGTTACAGAGACCAAGCCCCTGTACAGCACCATTCACCAGGGTGATCAGCTAGCTATCTTGTGGTA